>NC_045563.1:13586297-13778797 GCF_009819795.1 Aythya fuligula | reverse complement strand
AAAGAAACAGGAAATAACATTATCTCCCATGTACCCTTGTCTTTTCCTCAGTGGATATTAACTTTACAGTCTCAATTGTGCAAATGGAGACAACATAAAAATTAAACATAATCAGTGCAAATGCTTGTTACACCAGGATAGAGCATGCCAGCCTGTTCTTCTCCACAGTCTGTCTGGACACTCCTGCATCATCATCATCTCACTTCAGGTATATAAAGTCAGATGGATAAAGCAAAATGGTTTATCTTACAAAATAAATATTAGGCATGTGTAAACGAAGGACTGGGCTAAATATGTCTTTGAAGAGAGAAAATATAAGATTCTTTATGATTTCTTTCTGAATTTAAAAAAATGCAGCTTCTAAATCTGAGAACACCTATCTTCAGTGTAGAAACCACAAACCACTCCAAACTTTGAGGAAAAAGTATTTAAAAAGTACTACATAAAGTCAGAATTCACGTCTCAATCTGAATAAGGGCATCTGCTCCATGCCTCCAGGGAACTCTGCAGTGTGTCCCTACCATCGGTTTGACTTGCTTTGTTTTGCCCTAGGGTCTCCATCTCTTACATGCCCACGCTGCATCCTCTCAGGATCCCCTTTGGAGTGAGACAAATACCTCCCACCAGAAATGCTAATTTGTGACATTGCTGACTGACATATTTACTTAGCAGTGAGGTAACTCAGTTCAACAGAGAAATGCTACTGGAAAACTGCTGCTTGAACAAGAGCAAATGAGCTATCCAGCAGGTCAGCAGATAATCTGTCACTCACTTATTCTTCATGGTGTCCCAAGAAGGTCATAAATCACCAGGATATTGTTTCAGTACTGTATTTCCCCATCCTTTGCTTTCTACTGGATGCTGGCTACTTTCCACCCATTTCAACCCAGGGAAGACAAGAGGAAAAGCAAACTTTGTGTAAACTTAAAATCCTCTCCCCATTCGTGCCTCCTTCACAGAGCTAAGTTACATGACTGAATTTACAGCTTTGTTATGCCAGTGCAGCACCCGGGAACATGGTGGGTTGGAGCAGGAGGCAAAGCTCCACCCCAAACTATTTCCAGGTTTTAATTCTTTAGGGAAAGGGACTATCTTCTTATTCTGTGTTAGCATAACACCTCATACAATGGGGAACTTATGGTTGTCACATTGTGCTTCAGTGCAAATGATAAACACTAATGTGCTTGTAGAAATATGGTTCCTTCAGGTACCCTTTTATGACACCACTCAATATGCCCCTCTGGCTTACATCATATTTGCAAGTAGTTGGCCCATAGGAGTAAATATGTAGAGTGAAATAATTGGTGTTGAGGAACACATGCTCTTACTGCAGGTCTTTTAGGGGGTACTACTACAAACTATCAGGTGGAGCATAGGTGTGCATTCTGAGCACAACTTCTGCCTTAATTTTATCTGAAAGAAGCCCAATTTGTGCTCCCTGATCCTGCTCTGCAATGCAAGCCACAGTGCTCTCAAAACACTGGTGTAAATGCAGCTGGGGCCTTCTCTGGCAGACCTTGTGTTTGCCAGATCCTGACTGTGACTGATACTCCTTCATGTGCCTCCAGGACAGAGTACTGTCTGCAGGTACAGAGAAAGAGTGCATTAACCTGCTACATCAGGTGAATTCTGCATAGCATATTTGTTTGAAGAGAAAATGTTTCCAGATATCAATCAAAAAGAGAGGTACAGACAGAAAGGGAAACATTTATTTATTTATTTACACAAAAGTACTGTCAATAACTTTGTCTACATACAACCCTCAGAGAACTGGAAGCCTGTTGCACTCTTACACTTGACTGTAAATTCAGATTATTTGCAGAGTTATGTTTTTGTTGTTGTTGTGGTGGTGGTCTTTCAAGTTGAAGTTTCCATTTTTTCCTCCAGAAATGAGTTTGCTGGGGATAGCCCTTTACTTACTGACTCCTCCTCTCCCAGGGTGCATAGTTCAGAGCTAAAAATGCTGTCAGTGACTGTAGCTTCACTTGCAATGCCTGTTTGAAGTAGACAACTGCTTTATACCTTTGGGTGTGTTCAAATTACATATCAGGATCTAGATCAAAGCTGGCAAATGGCCTCTTGCCAATATATTTTTAAAAAGCTGTTCATAATTGTCAAAGACAACTATAAGGGGCCAAATTTTCAGAAAACATAAAACATTTGGGGAACCTCAGAGTTGTTATTTTCTTAAACAAATAGCTACACATTTTTTTATTTTATTTTTTTATTTAAACAAGAATACAAATGAAAATAGCTGAAAGTAAAGGGATCTCCAGGCCTCATTAATCTCAGACCTCATTAAACTGGCCACTGCTTGATTTTAATTACCCAGGAAAAACACAACAATATTTTCCCATGGATGAGGAACCTTCACATCCAATCAAAACATCCTGAAGCTTGAGTATGAATATGCATATTTAATATGCATATCTTCAGGTCCACGCAGAGGAATCTGGTTAATGTGTATCTGGGATAAGGATTTGGGCAGTACAGTTTCATCTGGTTCTTGGGGTTGTCTGTCTAAACATAGCTGCATCGCTTTCAATCAGGCAGTGGGTTATCAAAGCTTTGCATGGAGTCCCAAGGGAATAAACCCACCGCAAGTGTTATCTTCACTCTGAGAACTGACTCCAGAAACACAGGACTTTAATGAGTCAACGAATTGCACTGCCCACAACTCATTGACACTTCCTCCCAAAAAAAAAAATAATAAAAAAAAGCCAATTAGCATAATGCTTGTCCCTGAATACAGCAGGGTAGACAGAAGGGCAGTAGCAAAAGAAAAAAATCTCACTGATCCACATTTGAGATAGCTATTTTCTATTGTGGGCCTCTTATATGAGCATAGATGCCCTTTGTAGGATCTACGCACTTTTACTCCCGATCTGTAGAACCTGGGAGGACAGCATATCCTCTGATTGTGTCCTCTCAGGTGCTGTTGTCACGTGCCCAGGAGCAGGAGCTGTAGTCCAGGCACAGCAACTTGTACTTGCGAGAGCCATGTGGGAATGCTCCCAATAATGTCACTGCCCACATTCGTACAGTCTTATTCACATGTTGAAGCACCTTCTCTGTCACTTCAACTCTTAACTGCCATGGAAGAAGTACCATTAATGATAGGTGCAGAGAGCTACAGACAGCTTACTCCCAGGTCTGCTTGCTCCTGCAGAGTGTAAACCCGGTGTATGTCTTATCTTTTGTGTCTCCTTTTGCTCCTCCACCCCCATATTGCTTCTAGGCTGGGAACAACATCCAAGAAGGAAAATCTTTCCCCTTGTGAAGAATTTGCAGAGCTGCTAAACAAGGCTCAGTACTGCACCTCAGAAAGTTACTGCAAACTACTTTGTAAGCAAGGTGGCAGGCATCTAACAGCACCTTCCAAGGGAAGCTGCATATGACCTTTTTCCCCAGCATCAATCAAAAGTGATACTGACATTTTTTATTGATCAAAAACTATGGGTTTGGGCTTCTGAAAGAATTCCAATTCAAATTGTATGATTTTCATCATATCATTTTTCCCCCTCAGTTTCACTCACAACATCCAGACAAGTACTGTCTTCCTGACAAGTCATGTTGGTTTACAAATTAAAACCAACAAAAAACTAAAATTGCTCCAAACTTACTGGATGCAATAGGTAAGCAGGTGGTGTTGGGAAGGCCAGAGGTGTAGTCTTTTGTTAAACCTTTTCTGCACTCATCCTGTGCCACTGACAATAGCTAGTCCAACCCCCTCCAACAGAACATGCTACACATAGCTTTCAGGATGTGTTTCTTTCTGCAAGCCACTGAGTACTTTTAAACCCGGAGGAGCATGAGGCTGTTTGAGCCTCTTGTGGGATGCTTTCACTGTCTTCTACAGGTAGGCCCTATCCTCCAATCTGCTCAAACATTTATGGATTACCACACAGGGTCTGCAAGGATAGATTTGTTTCCTCTTCAGAAAACACATGTAAAGTGCAAAAGCCCTACTGGCTACTCTGATCTCTGTAACTGCATGTGGCAATAGCAACAAGTTCTAGTATGAAGGATAAGAGCTCTTAGCCCAGAACACAGTGGTGGGGTGACTGCCCTTGTATCTCAGCTCAGGCTGAAATTATCCTGGAAACCCTGAGGTCAGCTTACCCAGGGAAATGAGCCCAATACCATGACATTTCCCTTTAGAGGGTGACTGTAGCATCCCAAGAGGCACCGGGGCTTGGTGGATGTTTATCTATACTCTGTGATGCTGTGTCCTGCAGGGCATATTAAAGTCCATGAAATAATGATGAAGCAGAGAGGTAATTAAGAGCCACAGTGACATTGATCTGCTGAAATTTCAGAGGGAGCTCAGGGCACACAGGGAGGTTATCCTTCTTACCTCACGCAGGGCCAGCTTGATTGGCCTACTGTGTATTGCAGATGGCAAGGCTCCTCACCTGTGGCCAGGAGGGCTCCCAGTGCAGCAGCCCTACTGGCTTCACATCTCTGCAAAACAGGAGGATGGGGAGAAAGTGGTCACAGCTGCCAGTCTGTCCTTATAGAGCAGAACAGAAATCATTTAAAGGTACAGATCTGCTTTCTACTTCTTGTTCTTTTATCTGGAAATGGTAAAATCTGTATTTTTACAGAAATACAGTTTCCTCTATAAAGAACTATTAGGTTTTTGGATCAGTTTGCTGTATGAATTTGGTCATCATTTAGCATTAATTCACAAGTAATTTTCTTGGTTAATCCATTTTGTATTGGTTTACTTTCTTCTTCATTCAAAAACTCCAGGGCATGCTCCACATCCACCTCCAACTCTACATGGTTTTTCATTTCATTTTCTAGTCCACTGAAACTAAATTAAAGTTAACTTGAGGTCGATGACTTTCCCTCAGATAACAGGCTCTCCTTCAGTTTTGACTGAGTATTGGGATCATTTCTCAATCTGTAGCTTAAAGATTATGGGTTTCAAGCTACTCCAGAAGTTGCGTTTATGTCAAAGAAGTGAGAAGTATGGAGCTCGCTAAATTAACAGTGATGACATAGCTTTCTCTGGTAGTCGGCATATTCTGTACCTCATTATGTAATCACAGATTTTTACATTCTTTTTATAAATCCCAGCCTATTTTTTATTCTTTGCTTCCTCCCACTTCATTTGCTACTGACGGCTGCTGCTAATGTTTCCTTACCTCTCTCAGAAAGGAAGTAGGTTATGAACAACAAGAAGAACCCTATCAGATTAAGGCAAACATGTGGGCCCTACTGAGAAATGATGCATCTTACAATAGTACAAGAAAAACAACTTACTTTGAAGCCTAAATTGCTAAATATATCCAGAGACTTCTGTGAGCAGAAAGCAGCTGTCTTCTGCTTGTTTTCAGTTGTTAGACTCCTGATGTCCCAAATAACGCACAGTCTCATAAAGGGTCAAAATTGATGCAATCAGGATAATGAAATCACTCTGACAAGGCTGCAGTTTATACTCAGTTTATAAATAGGAGTCTGCTGTCTCAGGTTAAGATATTGTGAAGTTCCACTGAATCGTTAAGCTATTCAGAGCATTGTGCTGCTACTGAAGTAGGAAAATATAATGTCCTAAAAATATCCTCATATAAATGTGTTAGAAATAGAAGGATGGGAAATCCAGAAAAAAAAAAAAAAAAGAAAAAAAAAAGTTAAAAAAAAAAGTGCTAGAGATACCACAGGAAAATGATAAAACTTGGTCCTATTTAGTTTTTAGCTTTACAAGGAATTATTATCTTTAAAAATAAAGTGAACCAGAGCTTTGACTACCATGGGTTTCAACTATGTTAGGGTGATTTTTACAAATCAAAGATTTTGTGGTCTCTACTTTAAAAGAGGTGAGAACATCTCTTTTGCAAATCTACTTTTTATTCCTCTAAGGATAAAAGAAAAGATTCCTTGTATTTTCTGATCTGGACAGCAGATTAATACAGAATTTTGATTTTGGACTGAAACTAATTCTGCTGGCTTCTCTGCACATATAGAATTATCTGTCTTCGTGGGCCTGTTTGTATACATCTAACCAAGCTGTCTTTTTCCATGTCACCATTTTCAACCCAGAGAACATCTAATATTTCTCAAATCTGCACATATTATTCAACTCTGAATGATTTCCCAACCCCCAGCACAGTTGCCTAGAAGACTATTAATTTTGTACATCTCTCTCCCCTACAATGAAAGTAGAAGTATTCCCATTGCTACCTGGTATCAGGTTAAAAAGCTGATGTAACATCACAACTCATCAAAGAAGAAATTTGTTAAATACTTGACTGAATAATTATCTGTGCTGATATTACGTTGAGCAGACTTTGGGAGTCTCCTAGTCTGAAAAAGTTTGATACCAGAACTAAATCCTGTGCAATGTTATTCTACTTTGAGTATGTTCATCAAGAGGCAGATTCCAAAATTTGTGTGTGCTTATTTATTTATTTATTTACTTGTTTATTTATTTTTATTTTTATCTGAATTGGAAGTTGAATATCTTGATAGGCTAAATATTTTTACTTTGTGTGTGCAGAGAAATGTAGCATTTTTTGTCTTTCCATCCTTTTATATTAACTTATGTTTATCATAAGTTACATGAATCAGATGCAGACCTGAGGTACCTAAATATACATGTAATTTCAAGTTTTTCCAGTACCACACTCACTCCCATAGGTTAGGATATAACCCCATTCACATGTTATGTCCATTATTGCCAGCCTTCAAAATTAAAAAGTCTAGAATCAGCTCCCAAGGGAATGTGAGACCAGTGTAGAAATCACAGTATTTTAAAAAAGCATCTTAAATATTACCTTTTAAAAATAAATTATAATAATAAAGAATCTCAACCTTCCACTGTTCTGTTTTTCAAACTGTTGTTGGCAAACTGGATGAGAAATGCTCATATTATTAAAATAAAATAGAGGAATTATGTATTTATTTATTTTTTAATCCTACAGGTATTAATAACAACATAAAAGATGGCATGACTCCTGATGAAACCTGGAAAATTGACTGTACTGCCTATATAGCTATCCTCAGTGGAAAGACTTGCAGCATTGACTTCTGCTATGTGTCAATGTTTATTGCTTCTTAGAGCAGAGTAGCCTGGAATTAGGGACCTGGTTTTTAATTAACAGTCAAGCTCAGTATTTTGGGTGGTTTTAGGTGCTGTGCTGTGTCAATGTTTTTCTATAGAGCTGGCTAAGGTATGCTGAAGGTGCAGATTTCTTTCAGTGCAATTAGCCTTCTGCTTTCTTTTTGCTGAAACACCCAGACTCTTCCACTGGCAGTGTACACCATGTGTTCACAGCTGGTAAGTGAGGACTTCTCTGAAAATTTTGTTAATCAGTTCACAGAGGGAACAGATTTTTGCATGGCCACTAAAATACATATTTACACGAGCATATTCATCTCTCAGTAGCCTAAAAAAGATTTTTCCAAAGTTAGCATAAACATTCAATTCCCATGGGACGTGTTATGTTACCTGCAAAATAACTTTTGAAATTAGAGTCTGCTCTGTAAAGTATTATATGTGTTTTTTTTTTTTTTTTGCTGCCCTTAGAAGGAATTAAAGAATATACTATGAGGGCCAAATCTGATTGTGCTGCACAAAAAGAAGCAGAAAACTCAGTTATCTAGGGATGAGAGGCAACTACAACCTTAGCTCAAGTGCTACTAGTACACGAAGACATAAATTGCCTCCAAAAGGACTGGTAAAAGACTGGTAAAAATCAAGGTTTCACCTTTGCAACTCCTCTTTCTCTCAGGAGGATTCTCTCAAAGTACCGGATTTTCTTGCTGAGTCAGCCCAAGTGCCTCTGGCAATGGCCTCTGGAGAGAAACACCTCAACATATCCTTTGAATGAAAGTTCCAGCTGCAGAAGTCAGATCTTTCACATATAATTTTCTGATATACTAACCAGGCTTCATATCAATTCTAGAGTCCCATGATACCTTATGGCTTATATTTTATCTGTCACGCTAGTTATAAATCGAGAAACAGAAAACTGTTTATAGATTTTTGCTAAATCAAATAAATTAACTAAAAATGTAGTAAAATATAAATTTTGATAGTGATTGTTCATGAATTTAGAGTAAACACCAGAAATCAGGAGATCTTAGCCCTGCTCTCTCATAGACTGATGTTTCAGGCCATGGGTAATCACTGTATTTCTCTTTGATTTAGAAAGTCCCCACCTGTAAAATATTTGCAGAAGTTCCAAAGAGATATTAGATTCATGATAATTCTGAGGTATTACAGAAATAATTGTAGTTATTGCCAATATTATTGTTATTATTTTAACTTTTATTATTATTATTAATTATAATTATTATTTATTAAAAGTTATTATTTTTAGGTTTAACTTAGCCTTATTGACAATGCACTGAGAAATGCATGGCTTTACGTTGTCACAAAGCTTTATGTTGTCACGAGTTTGCTGTCTAGCCAGGCTGGAAAGTAAAAAATAGGAAAAAAAGGAAAGGAATTATTACACACACAGGGAACTGCATAAAGTTATACAAATGCCATGCAATAGCACCAGTAATGTGTGAAAGATCCATGGACTGGGCATAATCAACTTGAAGTCCCAGTCCAGAGCTTCAGCCTCCATTTCATTAAAAAACAACTTTCCCACAATTTGGGCTCTTAACCATCACCCTTCTGACAGAAATGCATAATATCTCAGTGGCAAGTGTCATGCGTTTAACAACTTAATTGACTTCAGGGAGGAAATTGTGTTTACTGTATGGACAAGGCCAAGTTCCCCTGGTGCACAGTGAGTCTCTACTGCCCAAAGGAATTCTCTGCTCATCCCATACTACCTCTGTGTTAACCTGTCCCACTGTCCTCCCCACAGGTCATTGACAGGAATCTGAGCTTTCCCTCGTGAAATCATCAAGCCCAGTTCTTAACTGACCTGAGAAACCAGTCTGAACTACTTGTCTTCATCCTACAAATCAGTCAGTGTGGTTAAGGGAACACCCCTGCCCTCCCCTTCCTCCCTTTTCCTCCCCCCCCACCTCATACATGGATGAAGGACTGAGAAAGAGGTGAACACATATCTTTGGGGTAATCTGTATTTCACACAGAGCAGTGTTGTGTTTGGTACAATCTCTTAGGTGTACAAGAAATTATGCCAATGGAAACCAATGTCTATCAATATGCTCTGATCCTGGCTGTGGTGAGGTGCAGAGAGAAAGTAAACAGGAGGTCAAAGACACACAGATGCGAAATGAACCTGTGTATTTCTCATGGGAAAAAGTGTTTCAGTCATCCAGGCAGAAGCCTAGCCCATGGAAAAAAAATAAATGTAAAACCAGATTTGTTCTTTCCAGCTGTTATGCCAAAAAAAATTAAATAATAATAATAATAATTAGAAAGGACAGATGTATAAAATAAGCATATTTTTTATCACATCTTTTCTCACAAATTACTTACTACATTCAAGTTTCTGTGATTCTGTAATTCTGTGAAGTTTCTTATGAGGAACCATTTTTAATATTTAACAGTCATACACTTCCCCAAAAAGTATTTCCTGGTAAACTGAAGCCGTTGTTATGTAAAACTCCCACACAGTTTGTTTTAAAAATATCTTTAAATACTATTAAAGAACAATCATTATGTAGGTTTATATCTTATGAATAGGAAGCAGAAATCCTCAATGAATCATATGATTCCTACAACTGTAATGACACCGTGATCAACTACCCTAATATCAAAAAGTTTATGCCCACTGTATATCTGTTTTGAAGACAGTTTCCTGCCTTGAATTCTACATAATAGGTATGTTGTAGCAAGTGTAATATGCTATTTAATTTTCATCCACTGTCAATAGCCAGGCATACATGTTCCGGTGTATCAGTTTTCCTTTAGCTGCTGCTGCTTGCTGCTCCCTGGCCAAGCAAATAAAGTGACTGGGAATTCAAGGATCAATTTCAGAAAAAATGTTGACAGATATACAGAACTAGATATTTTAACTATTTTATTGTCATCCACTATGTTTTTGTTCTGGTTAAAAGCAATGAAAGTATTTTCAGTTGGGTAGTGTTTTGCAGAGGGAAGTGACAATAGGACATTTCTGAGGAAAGAGAAAGATTGCCAGTGATATGGATAAAACGCCATGGAGATCAATATTTAATCTATAATTATGGGTGTACAGTATGTACTGTGCATTTTTTATATTTAACTTGGCTTTTACTATGGCTCAGTAGGAGGGGAACAGATACTGAGAGCCTTGGATAGCAACCATAAGAAGCACATTTAAATACACATATTTCCAGGAGACCTGTGAGTATGAGAAGGAAAGGACTGTAGTCTCTCTAATCTTTTTTCATGTTGGAAAGGCTGAGAGCTTTACCTGAGAGACTTAATTTCAGATAAAAAACTTGTAAAAATAACTTCCAAAGTTTATACTGCATACTATTATGACACATATTAAAAATACATGTTTGTGTCACCCTATACTTGACTAAAGAAACAATGAGCAATTCACTTTTCACAATGGAAATACTGATCTTATAAAGAGTTATGAATAAATACAAAGTCAAACTTGTGTATGGGAAAGCCCCCATCCTCTTTGTTGGTTTCAGTCAGGAAATGTGCAGGTAGTACCGATTCTAATTCTGCTCAAACAGTGCTAGAAGATATTACAGTATTCCTGGCAGCTCATATTCATCATAAGTTTAACAATGCTTTGAGTGCATGCATATACACATCTCTGTATATGTGCTCTTATCTGAGCATTTATATGCCACATCCAGGTTTTTCTGAAGGCCTTTGAAGTTGGCTGGCCAGAAAAAATTAGGCACTAGGGGGACAAAAATTATTTTAAGAGTTTAAAAATTATGTTATCAGGTATCATCTGCTTGCTAATGAAGCTTCAAAGTTATTTCCAGGGCAGATTTCTGCAGATTGCTCCAGAGAAAGAATCCAATGGTCTATCTAAAGACCTCATTCCATCATTAATGAGTGCTTAACCCCAGCATATTTGAACTTGGACTACATGACCAGTAGTCAATTTTCACTAACAGTTTTTTTTTTGATCCTGAAAATCTGTAGCCGTGTCATCAGCTCCTTCTTAATTATACCGTATTCTTTACATCTGTCCTGCTAAATAACTCTAATTGAAATAGCACCGGCGTGAATTTTCGTAATGTTCCCCCCAAGACATCCCGAAAGTGACTCACACGAGAAAACAGACTGAAGTCACAGCTGGAAGCACGTCAAGGATCATTTCCATTTTTACATGATTAATTTGAATTTAATATCTTAAATCAAAACCTGATTAATTTAAATAAAATTTTGATGGTGCCCTGCTTCTAATATACATTGCAGTAATTAGATTCAGCTTAATGTGATTTTTTTTACATAATTAAAAAAAAGAGTAAGTCAAGTGTAACAATGCAGAGATGGTTCCATTCTGTCCATATATATACATATACATACACAGACACACACACGAGATTGTGTTGAGACATTGCTCAGGTACAGGAAAGATCACAGCTGGATGGCTGTGTTATAGCTGAGCTTTTGGCCTTTGTAGAATATTCCACTTTTACTTCACTGCAGAATGAATCGATGCTTTAAAAATATATGTACACAAAAGAAGGAAAGCTGTAGTCAGCATCAGTACAAAAGTAAAATTATAGCCAATCGAATAACGTAGGTCTACTTAACAGTTTTACTGTTGTTGTTGTACTTATTTGTTGTTGTTGTTTGTTTTTTAAGAATTAAATATGCATATACTATAAATGAACTTTATAATTAATAATAATTAATGATAATAATAATATTACCTCCCCTGAAAAAAAAATCTGCAATGTGATATTTACTGCAGCTCTTAGGCTGTTGTTGTTCAAGGTACAACAATTCGTTATAAAATAAATTGTTACTGCATTTTTATAGTTGCTCCTCCTTGTCTCTGATTTTATAAAATGCTCCTGTGCACTATACAAGTAATATAGTAAGTAAACAGCAGTTCATGTGTGTTAGGATCAGATGAAAGCTGTCTGCACTACATACCTG
The DNA here is from genome assembly GCF_009819795.1 of Aythya fuligula. Classification (NCBI taxonomy): domain Eukaryota; kingdom Metazoa; phylum Chordata; class Aves; order Anseriformes; family Anatidae; genus Aythya; species Aythya fuligula. The sequence goes on along the minus strand of NC_045563.1, from coordinate 13,766,799 downwards.
ACTGTTTACTGATGCTGGCTGTGATCAATGACTGTGGCTGAACATGGACAGTGCTAGGGAGTAAAACTTTGCAAGCTGTACTGAAGGTAGCAGTCACAGCAACGTTTCAGATGTTACCAGCTTCTTTGCAGGAGAACGAATTACTAACATAAGCTGAGCAGTGGGTTCATCTGCAGCAGTATATGGAGCTTCAGTGAAGGCATGCAACAAAATGATGCAGGTAGGCTGAAATCCTAGGAAAGCCACAGATGGAGTAGATCTATTTTTTATTTATATATTTTTAATGGACTTAGGCTTCTTTTTTCATTCATATCTGAAGATATATGTAAAATTTATATTTATTTAAGGCTAAAACATTTCATTCATTACTGTAAATTATGAATCTCTTAAGTCAAAAATAAAACAAACAAAACAAAATAAAATGTTGTCTTTAAATATGGAAAAGAAAATTAGGTATAACCTTGTCCTAACAGACCAAATGGAACATCAGATTATGCTTTATTATTTAGGTCTTTCTTCAACAAGAGAGTGAAGCATCATTGTGACCTTTCACCATGGAGTTATCCCAGTAATCCCTTGACCAATTTTAAAACACTGAGCATGTGCTTACCTAGTAGTAAATCACTATTAAATAGCAAAGAATGAAGAAGAGTAAAAAAAAACTCCTTTCCTTCCTGGGACTAACTGCTTGCAGGGAGGTACATGTATGGTTCATTTTTTTGTGAAGGCAAGTAAAACTCATTCAGGTGTATTTGATAGCCTCCAGTTTTCCAAAAGACTTTACATACACTATGTTGTAAATATTGTGTTTTGGCACACAATTAATTTTTAATTTTAACATTTATTTGAAATATTTCTTTCTTTGTGGGGGAGGATGATCTTTGCTGGTAACTCAGACATATCAAATGATCAGAACATCATCCTCATCTTAAAAAAAATGCAGAACAAACCAAAGGGAAAAAAAAAAAAAAGAAAAAAGAAAAATAAACAACAGGGGAAAGGTTCTAGTCATAGAGTTTAGCCAGCAGAGTCAGGTAAAATGCTTTTCAACAGGAATAAGAAAGGTCCATATTAGAAATTGAAGAACTGGCCAACAACAAAGAGAAAGTTAAAAAAAAAAAACAAAAAAAAACAAACAAACAAAAACAAACAAAACAAAAACAAACAAACAAACAAAACAAACAAACAAACAAAAAAACAAAACAAAAACAAAAAAAAACAAAAAAGAAAGAAAGAAAACAAAAACAAAAACAAAAACAAAAACAAAAACAAAAAACAAAAACAAAAACAAAACAGAGAGAAAGCAGGGAAACTGATTTTCAAAGTGATGAATCAGACTCAGTTGTGGAAAAGATGTTATGCATGGTGATTTACAGCAACTATGTCTTGTTTTCAGGCTTTTAATGATCTCTCATTATTGAAATCATCAAAATGACCTGCACATCCTTCACAATTTCATTCTCATGTAGCATCAGACCCTTAAAAAGTACCAGTCACCATCAGAGCAAGGTCATGTGTCATCATATTTGGTCTCCTGAAGTTTACCAGCATATTACGTGTGGATTACTGGAAATGTGTAGATGCAAATTAAATATCTTCAGTTTGACCAGTCAGTCGTCCAAGAGTGATAGTCCTGTGGATTATGTAGACAGAAGCTGGCAAAGTTGAATATTGATTCTAAGAATGCTTATTTATTATTCATCACAGACAAGTAACAATAATAAAATGCCACTCTTTATCTTACAGCTAAAACTTTTGATGACAATCAACTCTTTTTTTTCCTTCTAAATTTAGATTTCTCTTTACATCAACTAAAATGGGGCCCAAAAATAACAGCATAGTTACTATCTGGGAAGGTACTTTACTGCTTATATTCTTATTTTGAAGTTGAAGTCAAAACAAAATTAATCGGGAAGGGTTATCTATAATGAATCACCATTCATTTCAGAAAAAAAAAAAATCTTTGTCAGCAGCAGAAGAAAAGTACTTTCAGGCAGTTACATTAGACTATAGACTCCAAGGAGAAGATTACAGATCTTCCATATTCAGCAACTTGAATCAAAACTCTTAGGAAATAGTCTAACTTTTATTATTATTATTATTATTATTATTATTATTATTATTATTATTATTATTATTATTATTATCATATTACAAGGCAGCAGAGATTGCTTTTTGTATAGGCTATGATTTAGATGGCTAATTGAAAGTAAGCAGTGGTGAGCTGCTTCCTTGGTAAAATATTACCAAGACAATCTTATCTGAGTTTACAGAGTTATTTTCAATTTGTAAATGCTGTATTCATTTCTACCAGATAAAACACCTTTAAAAATCCTAGACCCAGGCATGACTGGATTGCTGTTGCAATTGCCCTGCACTGTTTCACCCCACACAAATGCTTTCCACCCCACAAATATATAAACTTTGTTCCCCTGTGAATAGTTTTACTATTAAATAAAAAATACAATCCATTTTATGGTAAATAAATTTAATGATATACTGAATCCTCATAACTTTGAGTTGATGTCATCCTGCCTGTTACCTGCTCAGCAGAGAATCTCCCTCATTAGAGCCTACACCTTTTAAAATCTCACCTTTGCAAATTTATCTCTTGCTTATAACACAAAGAAAATCTCGGGCTTTGTTTCACCATTATAATAGATGTAAATTAATGTTTTGCCATTGTTTGTTGCTGTAATCATAGAGGCAAGTATATATTCCTAACAGCTATCTTATTTTCAATTTGCAAAGCATACTGTGTTTAATCCCATGAGGCAGCCTGTGGTTTTAGATATGAATTTAAAAGGTAATTAGACCAGTGTGGGGGGTTCTCCCTGAGACAGGAAAAGCAGGCTCCTGCCAGGTCCAGAGGGGTCTTTAAGAGGTCCCAGGATGGACACAGTTCTCGTCCTAGTTTATTACTTGTTTCTATTGTGTGAAACAGCTTATTTGTTCATGTAAATTTAAATCGTGTTGATACTAGTAGAAGATTTTTTTTTTTTTGAAAGGTCACAGAATTGCTTTTGTGACTGGCACAAAGCTATTTTTTCCCAATATTTTTTACAGTCAAAGAGATAGTAAAAGAAACATATTGATAAAATTTTTAATGTATCTCTGGTGGGTCGTAGTAATATTAAATATCATAAAATCATCATTAAGTCGTTTATGTAAATGAAAAGTACTTGGCAACTATTTATATGGCAAGAAAGTGCTGGTTTCTCTGTATCTCTGCTTTCTTTTTCTCTTTCATCTTTTCCCCTTTTGCTGGCTGTAGCGTTGTGCATATCGTAAGGTTTTTGTGAAGACTTTCTATAGAGAGAGGATCACATACCTGTGGGAGAGAGTGTGCAGTGAGGAAGTAATGATGGGGCAAAGTTAAATTAATCTCTCTTGAAAAATGCCCAAAGGTTATTTCTATAATCTGAAAGCAATGTGGAGTATTGGTGAGCTTTAAGCAAATTTGGGAAAGATTTAGATTTATGTGGGTTTGGATTAGACAGCTTGTTACCCCATCCCCAGTCTCATCGTTTGAAATCTGGATCCAGATCTGAGTTTTGAGGCTTCAGACCAGCTGAAGTTTGCACCATATGAATTTCAGTTTGAGTTAATGTCTGGTTTCAAGCACAACCATAAATCTCTCCTCAAAGGGAAGGGAGGGTAAAGGATCTGAGCACTCACACAGGTTTTACTTCCAAAAATTGCCATCTTGAGCACTTTCTGTTCAGGAAAAAAAAGAGACAGTTTGGGCTAAACTGGTTCTATTTGCCCAGATGTCTAATTAAGGGCCAGGTTCTGCCCTCAAGTAATTTTGGTAGGCAGTTTGAGCACTCAGTCATGGGAAGATTGTCCCTAAATGTTCTCGCTTCTCAACACATTGTTACCCTCCCACATATACATTCAGGCAGAGAAACAGAATGGTGAACCTCCCCCAGTGGTTTTAATGCAAGTCTGTTGAGTCACATTCTCCCTCTGTTTTTTGTATTGAGTTAGGGGTATAGGACTTGTTTTGAAGGTGATAAAGATGCTAGAAAAGTACAAGGAAAATTTAGTTCCCAGGTCAGTAAGACCAAACCTGAACTCCATCCCCACACCTGCACATAGAGGCTGTCTCTGAAGGCTTAGAGGCAACTAGTCGGTAGGGAACATTAAGCTCAGGGACTTAAGTAGATGGCTACAGAGCCACTTTACTCAGCCTGTTGCTGTCTACAAGGCTGCATCTCCACCTGCAGCCTCTGGGAGTGCAGTCTGGCAGTGCAGTCTGGGAGTGCACAGAGCTAGCCAAGGCTGCTACAACGAGCTTCAGTGCACCTACATCTTTGCAGAGTGCATAGGCTACTTAAAGACATGCTAGCACAGGATTTATGTCATTCTTTAGCTCCTTACCTAGTTCTTTGTCCACTGCCCCTTTTTGAGTGGAGCTTTTCTGCCACCAGGAAGGAGGGGCCAAAACATAACTGTAGGAAGTCTGTCTGAACTTGTGTTTCCATATACAACATGAACTCTGAAGGCTTATTCTGAGCTGGAATTCTGTTTAAGCTTTACATCACACACTCCTGACAGGAAAGTAAGATGGCACCGCAATTTCTGCTTTCCTACAGAACCTTCCTTGAAGCTTTCATTGAGGATCACTTCCCATAAACACATCCCAAGAATGCATTTTAAATAAATTAGAAACTATGGTACATCAGGGCAGACATTTGTTTTAATTGAATTGAATTATTTATTTACTGAAAGCCTGTAATGTTCATAATGTTTAGGGCGCCAGTCTCTTCTTGTTAGATTTTTAACAATGAAAACAGAATTCATTTTAAGGGAAATATTCCTGACTTTTGCCCAGCAATCGATAATAGATTTATTTATTATTTGTTTATTTATTTATTTATTTATTTATTTATTTCTACCAAGTAACTAGTAAATGCTGGTGACAAGAATCCTGCATGAAGCTAGAGAGGAATTTGAATAGATTCAAGCTGTAAAGTAGTTGAAATATAAGTTGGTGGGTTTGCAAGGGTTATAAGCAGTCTTACAAGAAATTCAGATCATAATAAAATCTAATTTTCTGATATTTGGTCCCATAGCTGAAGTACAAAATAATATAAAAAAAGCATAATGCCCATCTTATGTGTGACCTAAGAACTGTTAAAACTGAGTTTTGGTAAACCTGAGATCTGACTAGTTCACTATGTCAAAACTGGAAAGAGGCGGTAACTCTGGCAACTGCTTCAGAAACCCTAAGGTATCTTACAAATTCACTAAGAGTTAGCTGCCAGGGCTCAGCATGAATTTTCCCTACTCAGAAGGGTCCCCACCAAAGTGTATTTTGCTGTTTGCCTCAAAAAATTATCATCTGCCATTGACTTTCTCTGGTATTAAAGAGATTTCAGCATAGATGCATCAAAATTTGCTTGCACACTCCAGACATCAATAACAGCCCAGTTCCCAAGGTTAAGCTGTTACTTACTTTTCAGTGATGTTCTCAACTAGACAAAAGCATAAGTAGTGACATGAAATAATCCTTAATTTCTGTCTGTGGATTTGCCGTTATTCCCCATAGTTGTATCAGAACACCATCATACCAACCACTAACAATACAAAACTTACATGAATGAGGCTGACTGTTGTCTACTGTTTGAAACCAAATGGGTGATCTCAAAAATGCAAAGGTAGAAAGCAGACTACTGAGTAGCACTATAAAATTTTGCTACCACCCCCCTCCCCCCCCCGCCCCATACACTGTGTTAAGTCTGGCTAAAGAGGCAGTCTCAGAAGTTAGGAAATCCCCAAACAATGTAATCAATCCTTCCGTGCCTGTGGTGAGCAATAAAAGTTTATATGAAACCTACAGCACTTCACAGTGAATGGCTGAAAAATAGCACACATTTATCAGAATGCCTGAAAACACACCCCATTCTGGTAGAGCAAAGCAATCAGCGAAGCCATTCTTCACCTAAAAGATTTCCATTCTGTTTTGCTAACACACTATATTCAGTATTGATGTGTCTCTGTGTACAGTAAAGAGCAGACTCTGCAGTACTGGGACAGCTCATTCACATGACAGCGATATCGCAGTCACGCATTGCTCTTGCTTCACAGTGCGAATGGAGTTCCTTTATTGAAGTAGCACCCAACAGTGCTAACAGACTAAAGGCACTTGTCAGTGTTTCCCCTAGAGGACTATATTTTGTAATGGGCTTTACATCTGGCTGTTTTGTCATGGACAACAGGTTCATAAAAGGAATGTTAAAAGGATTAAGTGAAGGTGTACCCTCTAATAGCCCTAATCCAATCATTGTGGATGGGACTGGATTACAGAAAGCAGCCAGGTTTGTGTGATTTCCCTAAACAACATCCCCTATTTCTGTGGCTGGGGACAGCTATTTCTGTGTCTGGGGAGGCAGAATTTGGCTAGACAGGCTGCTGGTATGGCCTGGCTCAGTTGTGCTTCCTTGCATTATTCTATAAAGGAGGTATGAATCATACAAAACAGATCCATATCCATTTCAAAATTCAGAATGGCTTTGAATCTTTGAATGTTTTGATTGGAAACACACAGAAAGTTCAGCTAAAGACTGCTTCTTTGAATTTCTTTAGGATCTAGCCTTGCTTTTATAGTCCTAAAATCAACGTTACTCAGCTTCTAAAAGGAAAAAGTTCAGAATTAGAATTATAATTAGAGCAAAGGTACCAAAAGAATTTGGGATACTGGCATATAAATCTCATATCATTATCCTTTCTCATCAGATTTTTCCATTTCTAGGCAGAAATATCATATACACACACACACAAAGTGCCACATTTCATGGTATTTTGTTCTTGGGATTCTGCTTAGCATCTAGAAGTAAAAAAGACAATGAAAATGGAAAATAAGTTCTCAGATAGTTAACAGAACACATCAAAAACTTAAAAATCTTCATTCAAGGTAGGCATTCAAAAAGCAAAAACCAAACCAAACACAAACCAAAGAAAGCAGAAAGAAAACAAAAAGAAAAATACAAATACAAAATAAAATAAAACAAATGACAAAGAAACAGCTCGAGTTCTCTATAATAAAACCATGGCTACTTTTGAGCTTCATGGTTCTCACTGTCCTGTACACAACTCCCACTCAGTACATCACAGCAACAGTACAGATGGAGTTGTGATCTTCTTTACTCCAAAAGCACAGTCTTGTAGCTAAAGAAGGATATCTGTTAGCAGCTCTGGGTCTATACCATACAGCTGAGCAGTTCTCCGTATGGTGGTACATCCCAATTAGACATGCAGTCCCATTCTTTTTTGGTCTCCTTTGGTGTACTCTTTCTCCATCAAGAAGGATCTCCACATGCAAAGCACTAAGCTTTTGCTGTTGTTTTACATAATGTTGATTTAGACAAGTAGAGTTGTTTATCATTGAGCTAAAGAGCAATGTAGAAGTAGGTAGCTTTGGAGGCTTTTTGTGTTGCATTGGTGTAAATAAAAATAAAAATGTTAAAGTTTCCAAAACAGCATTTTAATGACTATTAATTGATAAAGCAGAAAGGAGAGACTTAATACATTGATGGGGAAGAGAGGAGATGGAAAGCTAGCAATTGAAAGACACAACTTTTACATCTCTTGTAGCCATATTCTACTCAGGGTTTTGGACCTACCCAGAACAACTACAAAACCTGGAGGAGTTGATCAGTGAAAAGAATGGTCATACCATCCCCAAGGAACAGAGGGGCAAAGCAGAGATATGTTGATCCATGTATCTCCTAGGTAACCACCATGATGGAGTTCATGCAACTCCACTATTTATAGCAGCTGAGCACCTGTAATCTTAATGTGATTAATGAATATCCTTAGGCCATCTGGGTAAGGAAGAGCATCTATTATCTGCATTACAGACATGGGAAATGAAGCTCTAGAAGCCTGAATCTCAAAAATACTTACAAACCAAATTTGTTTCAAATAATTTTTAAGATTTGGGCCAGAGATATTAAGGCTGTATTAGGCATGGGCATTGCAAGAACAGAAACTCTGATGAATGGGTTACATGCACCATTTAGGGAAAATAATAATAATAATAATAATAATATATATATATATATATATATAAAATTAAAGAAACAAAAACAAAAACAAAAACAAACTTTCACAGACCCCACTACCAATGGACTGTCTTCTCAAAAAAGTTCTCTTCTCCTGCTACCAGAAGAAATTTTGGGTTTTGGTGCAAAACCTTTTGGGATTGCAATTAGAATTCTCATGAAAACTCAAATTAGTAGCTGGTCATTTTGGTGGTTGAAATAAATCCCTAAAAACACTATGAAGGACTTTAACCATCTATCACATACTAATATTTCTGCAAAAATAGACAATCCAGAAGGGTGAAAGTAAGAAGAAGTCCAGCTGTCATTCACTCAGTGTAGGCTCTGTGTTGGTTTTTGATCCATTTCTAGCTTCCTGTTCCACAACCACTAGGAGGTGTACTTAATACATTGGCATGAAGAAACATCAACATCTAGTGAAGAATGGTTCATGTCCAACATGTGGAGAAGTGCAATTAAAGACAAAGAATGCCAGCTAGTGAGTAAGTGGAGCAGCTTGTAGTGAGTAAGCTGCAGTAGTTATTGTGTAGGTTTAAGCAAATCTGTGGCTATTCTCATTTAAACTGTGTGCCAAAAGCAGTCTCTGGGTGGTGAGGAGCATAGAGGCAATTCATCAGCCTTCCTTCTCACTTCATAGATACTCACAGGTGATCAGACAAATATGAGGATTAGACTGCATATATACAGGCAGTTTCTATAAAATGAGTATGGGAAGAACAGCATTCCCTAGAGAATATGACTGCAGCCTGACTATTTATGCCTGGTAGGCACATAGTTCCTTAATTTTAACTACACAAGGAGTACAAGCATTAAAAAAAAAATGGACAGGCAGATGTTGCAGAATTTTCTGAGAACTGCAGTAAAAATTCTAGCTACCACAACAGCTCTGTCTCTGCAACCAAACTGATGCCCATGCATCAGAATATAGGTGCAAGTCTTTCTTCTACACTTTTTTGACGTATGTGCTTAAGTACATAAGCACACAGCCTGACTTGTTTGGGGGATGGAAGGTAAAATTTGGCTTTCAGTTACTTCTAACATCTCAGAAATCTCAAAGGTGGACATGAAACTTGTTCTTAGGAATGATAACTCCCAATTTGTTGTGTTGTTATTTTCTATCCAGTTGACTATATGTCTTATAGGAAAAATGGAACATAGGCAATGAGCATTCCCAAATTCTAATATTGATAATTGGGCATGGAAATCTTTTTCATTTTGGATTTTATTTTATTTTTTTCTGCACTGGGAAAGAAGGAGTAGATTGGTTTACATTTCTTTTTGAGCATACATCAACTGTACTAAGAGTTAAACATGAAAAAGAATGAAAATAAGCACGAAAGACAACATCCGTTCTCATTTCAATTTCCTGGAAGGAAAGTGCGGTTGGGCAGATGGTGCTTTTTTGTTTTACTAAACTGAATGATCAGATGTAAATAATATACACCATATAGACTATAAAGATCACTGAAGGTGAGGCTTCCATGTGAAGTGAATTGCTGTGTTGCAGAGACTATTTCTCTCCTTAGTGATATAGATTTTTTTTTTTTTTTTAATTTTAATTTTTTTAGCTTCTTAGCTTATTTGCCTCTTCAGCTTGCTTACTACACCCTCTACTTGCCTAGTCATATTTGTTTTCAACCACTGTATTTCAGATGGTTGTGTTGCATTGTTTATTCTGGTCTCTTCCATGTAGAACCAGGATATTGGGTCTCTGGTTGAACAGGCAGAAGAGAGTTGCTGGTAATTTGGCACCACGTGAGTCTTAATATTTCTGTGTTGCTATGTTTCTTCATGCCCTGGCTTTATTGTGTGTTATGAGAGTCTTTTTAATTTGTTGTTGTTCAATTTGATTTTTATATCTTTAGACCTCTGCTTTAATTTGCTTTCTAAACTGGGACATTAAACATTGCTAAGGCAGAGGAGGGGTTGTGTTCTCTGTTAATTAGAAAAGGCCTTTAACAAAGGAAAGGAACAACAACAACAACAACAACAAAACTATATATAAAAAAAAAAACTACCTATTTTCTTAAATAAGCATGACAAAACTTGGCCCAACAGGGTCAAAATACTTTCTGACTGAACGAGCAGAAAAAGACATCGTGAAATGACTCTGCAAAGAAATACTACTATAGTTTTGTTCTCAGCTAGAATCAAAATGTATGCTCTTCATTACTCATCATGTTCTGCATTAGCTTGTAGGAATTCAGACAGTGGACTTGTTCATACTTACAGTACAGCTTACGTGATCACCTCTGCCAGTGGTAGCAAACTGAAAACATTAATGTGGGCCTCTTCATAGGTTATTATCTCTCTGAAACACCCTGGTCCAAGGTGACATCATGAATATAATGCCTGTGGCCACCAGGAGTTTTATTTAACACTCTACTAGATTTTTTTACTAACTAAATGTAAGGGAGGAGAAAAAATGTCTTCTTGCTGAAAGAATAACACCATAATCCTCAGGAGAAATGACTCATACAAAAATACACAAATCAAATATCAAATCAGAATGACCAAATACGAGGAAATAGCCACTGCTAAAACTCTTTAAATTAGTGTTCTGATGCTAACCAGGTGTCTAGATTAAGCTAATGCTTACTTTATGAAGTTCACTAAAAATTAGAAGTAATAATAAGAGAGACACTAGTGGGTGTTTTTTTTTTTTGTTGTTGTTTTTTTGTTTTTTTGTTTTTTTGTTTTTCTCTTCTATTGACCTGGGAGACTAGTTAATAATTGCCAAGATTTCAATTTTTTACTGTTTTAAATTCATAGCTCCTGGAGTCTTGTGATTTCACAAGAACTTCAGCTCTTGGCATAAAATAAAATGTTTCTAGCAGAAATCACACTTGAAAATTTGCTCAGAATAAACCTATTTCAGGGACCTGATTCATTTTTAGGGTCCTTGATTTTTTTCAGTATTGGGAGCAAGAAAAGAAGGATCAAAACACACTAGTGACATTACATCAGTATTATCAAGAATGTGTAACACATAACAGAAAATTAAATATCTTCCAGTTAGTCTAGGAAGTACTGCAAGTGTCAATGAATAAGTGCTTGTAGAAAACATGTCATTGGAGCTATGATTTTAAAGGGGCAAATTTTTAACATTTAATATTAACTGAGAAATAAATCAGAAAAGAGGAAAGACTTAAACTTACAGAACCTCCTGCTTCATAACTTTTAAAAAGTTTGAAAATCTCAGAGAATTTATCTCCTCCAGTTGTTCACAGACAGCTTGATAATGAATAAATAAAGGCTCCAAAGAGAGGTGTTAGCAGCTGAGAAAGAAACACCAAAATATAGTGGCTTTATTTCAAACTCTGACATGCATTTAACAAGTGTTTTTAGGGTATGAAGCAGGCAACTTTGCCTGCACACATGTTGCTGATGGGTACTGCAAGCAAGAATCAGGGCTGGGGTGCAAATGGTATGGACAGACATTGAAACCAGCAGCTTCCCATAAGCAGGCAGATCTTCGGTTTGTTGCTCACTCAGTTTCCCACAGTTAAAAGCTGACAAACTTGAAACAGTTTAGTGCCGATAAGGCAAGTGTAGTAAAAAAGGAAGGAAAGGCTTTAAACACCTGGGGCCAAACCTCTATCTGCCGTTGATCTCAACTGGAATACAACAACATGCACAAGCCTGAGATTTGACTCCTTAAATCTCATATGTATTCTGAAACCCATAGAAATGGACCGTGGGGTATTTTGGGTTTTCCTTAGATACCACCCCCTATAAAAAAAAAACAAAACAAAACAAAAAAAAAAACACAGACATGGCTGTCCTTATGGACAAACAGTTCTATGTATGCCATATGTAATTCCATGAAAAATAATGAATCAGCACCTCATTCACAGAGTCATAATTATGGATAGTGCTCTAACCTGAAGAGGAGATACCATTTGCAAATAAAACAGACCAGTCCCAGGTTAAATTATAAATAGTTGCCAAACAAAATGGAGGCAATGTTCAGGCCCTGACAAGCAGCTGAGAATAAAACCTGTTGAACTAGTAAGATACCAAATGTCCTGTGGCACTGGAAAGTAAAAAATCTGATATCTGATTTTTCTTTCTCTTGAAAGAAGCACTTCATCATGCAAACCCAATTCTTTGTTTGGTGAGTGAGCCTGGACTGCCACTGTTCATTACTAGGGGAGTCGATGTAGAAATCAACACAGTAATGCCTTTCATCTCTTGTATTATAAGAATTCAAATTCAATTTTTATTTTACAGCACAGCCACACAATACCTCACAGTATGGTTCTTGGTTGCCTCCATCCGTTAACAATAACTTTGAAAAGAGATATAGAACATAAAAATAAACCCCTCTTTTTCCCCCAGTAGTTTGTTTCATCTTACAAACAATAGCAATTCACCATCTAAAACACACAGTAAGTAGAGTCTATTAAACACTGTGCTCTTCCTAAAAGATTTTTTTTTTTCTTCGAGCACTAGAATAGTTAGCTGTTCCACAAGACCAGGGGTATACAACTTTTGGCCAACTATTGCCTTTGCCAAAAACATACTAAGATATGGAGGCCTTTGTTAACTCCCAATACAGCAGGCTACCACATTTTTTCTTCTGGCACCCTTAGAACTGTAATACCAAACCACAGGACCCTTCAGACCTATGGTGTTTTACCTCATACCATCATACCTCATCATTACCAGGTCATCATACCTCATGCCATTTGTCACTGCTCCTGCATGTACATCTAACTTAAACTCTTAGCAACTGGTTGTTAGTTCTGTGGTCAAGAGACTGTTTCATCAAGTTCCTTAAGGTATTTCATAAGCCAGGTGGCCCAGTGCATGCTCAGTTTGGTTTAAATGCAACAAAATCCCATCAACCTCAGCAGTGGTCAGAGCAGCAGAGGAAGCAGAGCAACGCATGAAGAATAGGGATGGAGACATCCAAAGTAATCTGACTAGTTTATGTTAAGAAAGGATTCAACAGACCTGCTGTGTTCCTATTTAATACCAATCAAGCCTGAAAAGGGCCACTTGAACTCAGGTATTTATCTCAATCTGATTTGAATTATCCTTACTTCTTGGAGAGTCCAGAACAAAATACCATGAAAAGAGTGTGTTGACATTTTCTACATAAAACAAAATTGAACCCATTCAAGTCAAGTAAATACACAATATAAGTGACATGAGAATTAGACCTTTTGGATTTGACAATAGAAATAGATCTTCATCAGGTCTGCGTGTTCTCAGAAAGTCTTCTGGGAAGTGAAAATTCCATTAATTCCTCTGCATCACCCCCTTCACACAAAAAGGATCAACAATATATAGGCAGGGAATATCAGACATATTATTCCTTCTTTTTATGCCTAATCAATATAAGCCTTATGCTTCTTTTCCAGACATAATGATAGGTAAAAATCAGCATTTGAGGTCAGATCTGGATTGTCTTCTTTATTAGACTAATTCTGTTCAAATCAAAGCTTATTCAAAATAAATTGTCTTAAATGATTACCAAGACTTAAATTATTATTACTGAAATCATAGGAAAGAAGGATGGTGCTTACCAAAACCCCAAGAATGTATTTCATATAGTTTTTCTTTCATTGCCAAGAAGCGAAGGTCAAGTGAAATACACTATTTGCAAATATCCACCTTCTCAGTCTGTCACAAGCAGCTGTAACATACCTACCAGCAGCAATTTCCACTTGGCTCTATCCAGAGGGGAGAAAAGTTCTAGGAGCTTCATTGTTTATAATTCCCTCAACCCCAAGGGTAATTCTGTTCACCAATTACTTGAAATTAGAGTTAGGTAATTCGACACGTCTGTTTGGTACCCAACCACAAACTACCTCGTAAGCAAACCAGAGTTAGATAGTTTACTTCCACAGTACTCCACAGAATTTCATTATTGCAGCCATGTCAGCGAAGGAAAAATGAGAAGTTATATAGACTCATGAATAGCTGGTGCTTGGGGTTTTTTTTTGGTCACAGTTGCCACCATTAAGGAATCCTAATAGATCTGAGATGTAGAAAGATGGAAGTCAGTTTTCTTCCTGGGATGAGAGTTCCTAGTCAAACACAGCAAATATAGTAAGAACTGAGAAACAAGAAGCCTCTAAGTGCTATATCTGACAGAAAAAATATGCTGATCTCTGCAATTAGAAGTTTTCATACTTTGTGTCTTTTCATGCATTTACAATGCTGCCTAGAAAAAAAGCTATACAGAAATAGAGAGAATTACCAATGTTATCTACAGCAGGTATTTTATTTTATTTTATTTTATTTTTGATCGTTAAGGCTAGTCAATTAAATTACATAATTGAATCCTCAGTTAGATTATATCTTTACCTGGAATTTTTTTAAAGTCAAGTAAACCTGTTAAACAATATTTTGGTGATGACTTTGTGTACACACCACTTCCGTATCTCTTTGTGAGTAATGAAGTAGCTGCCAGGTATCATGACTGAACTGCATGACTCACTCTATGGATTCATTTTACAGTCTGGTGAAACCAGTAGCTGGTAACACCTATCCATTGTAAGAACTTTTTTTACGTGTTGTAATTCTAGAAATGAACTTGTTTGCTTATTTATTTATTTAAAGTGTTTAGACTGATGAAATTAAAAAATCAATAAGATGATTAAAAATTCATTCATTTCTACATTATTAATTTCTATAGTACCAAATGTACTATATACCTAATATTCTATATAACAAACTGGTCAAATTAATATCTATGAATTGGGTCTAGTTCTCATTTTCATCAGGATAAATCAGAAGTAATTTAAAAGACACCATTACCCTTAAACAGTATAAAACAAATGAAAAAGAAATACAGAGCTGATATATTTTAGTAGTCAGAGGAGTCAATTTTTAATTGTATAATCTTATTCTTGTTAGCATAGCTTCGTATTTGGAAACTTTAAATCCAAATAAGTAGAAGGTGCAATATTTTTTAACTCAAATATGATTGTCCTATCTACCATATTCTGCATTTCATTTTAACTACAAAAGTTGTTCATTGTCCATTTTCAAGCTGAAAAAAAACTATAAAAATCCATTTTGACTTTGCTACAGCAGAACTAAAAGATTTTTTTGAACCAAGATTAAATTGATATACCTACAGATTCTGTCATTGTAATATGACATTAGGAGCATAGTCAAATACTAGCTTTGACTATAAGTGTCCTACGAAAGTAGTAGTCTACTGCAGAGTGCTTTTTGATATATCAAAGAAATGGTACTATCTTTCAAACTGCATATTCTAACCTCCTATCATCAAGGTAAAGTAATAGCAGGACAGAAGGATGATCTTTTTTACAGTTTCTAGAAGTCATTGCTATAAGGGATTGCCTAGCCTTTCATTAGATATTCATGCTTAAATGAACCACATATAGGCTTTGCAATCTACAAACTCCATTAATTAGATTTTATCATTTTTTCTGTCTTGTATGTTAGGCTTCTTTACCTTCTTCCCTACTGACATTGTTATAGCTTCACTAATGACAGGCCAAGTAAATTATTATTATTATTTTTTCCTTACGTTGAGATACTCTTACTGGAACTATTCACAAATATTTCTGTACAATACTGTCGACCAATGACTTCATCATTCAGTGGGTAGGTAAAGTTTTACTCCATTATCTCTCTGGTATGTTACCTACCACATAGAATGTTCTACTTTAACTAAATGTTTTGTTGTTGCTGTTGTTTTTTAAAAAAATCTTGGTTAGTGGATGAAACTTTTCTGAACAACTCTTAATATTTATAACTCTGTTATGATTAGGCTATTTGTACAAACAGATAGAAGGAACCATGAAAAAAACAAGGACCAGCCCTACTAGTGAAGGGTCAGAGCCAGACATTTCAGTGAAACTCCAAAGGTGAGTAACGTGTCTAAGACAAGATAAGCGAATGTGGGTTCCTTTCTCTCCTAGGATCATCTTTCCTTACACCTTCCCTCCACTCCACTTTTTTTTTTTTTTTTTTTTTGGCTCCACTGGGAATGGTAGAATTAAACCTGATTTTTCCTTTAGCGCCAATCTAGGAAAAAAATGTAGAACCGCACGTTCAAAGAGCATCAAGGAAGAACTTCTAAATGTTTATTTATAAGTGAAACAATACATTTGTTTTGATACTGTTAAATTGTTTCACTAAAGTCCAAAACCTTTTCACTGAACAGCTTAAAATATTGGATAAATATATGATTTTTTAAACACCAACACATGCAAAGTGTGAAAGAATAAATTATAAAGAGAAAAAAAATAATTAATTTTTCCTTATTTTTTCAGTCATTGACATTTTTTAATTGAATATATTGTGAAAATTGGCAGTGTATTGTAAATTATTTTTTTTTAAAAAAAAACAACCTTTGTAAACTTTGTTAAAAAAAAAAAAAGATCAACTTTATGTAGAAGAAAATGTTATTTCTATTATTTTTACCATAAAAGAATGAAAAGTATCACTTAATGACAGACTTGTTGCTCATGGCAGTTTGACACAATGGATCCTCCCCACAGAACAAGCTAACTAGTACTGTATGTACTGTATGTAGTGTAGTACATATATGTACTGTAAATACAGTACATACATATGTACTAGTACTGTATGTACTGTATGTACAAGATAACTAGTACTGTATGGTACTGCCATCTTCAAAACTGTTCTTTTATGTCTCTGCTTGCTCTAAAACTGGACCAGAAAATAGTTTGAATTTCTGTTCCCATAATCAAGCAAAGACTTATGTAATTCTTGTTCCTTTTCTTTGTAAATAAAGTCTGCAGGGGTAATAGGAATGGTCTGGTAAAAGTGTGCATATGTTGTAAACGTTATATGTCCAACCCAAGAGTAAATGAAAAAAAAGGTAGAAAGCAGATTTATTCTTTAGTACAGGTTCATATACCGTGTTTATTATGAAAAAAAAAAAAAAAAAATTATTCTGCTCTCATATTGACAGACTTTATCTACAGAAATCATTAATACTGACTGAAACAGATTTGGTCTGGAAGGAAAACTCTGGGAGTAAGCGGATTCATTTCTTGATCCACAATGTCCTGTGTCCAAGGTGACCAAGCAGGGCAACACACAAGAACAGAGCCTCAGAAACACTTTTCAGCAGGGTAGCGACCATTTCTTTTCAGTGTCAACTGATAGGTGTTATCAATCACCTATCAGTTGAATCAGCTCACAGTACATATGCATCATGGCACAATTACTCTGCTATGTATCTTCTTCCTCCCTCTCTTAAATACACAGATTTTTTTTAATGATTAATTTTAATTTTTATTTTTATTTTTAAATAAAATGCTTCCATCTTGTCACAGTGAATTAAGAGCATCAGATGCAGAGTTGAGCAGCTTATAATACGCACATGGTTACAATATTTCCAGATAACAGTATTGTATATAATAGTACTGGATGCTGGTATTGGCTCTGTTGACACTGTATGTGGACAAAATTCATTGTCACACCAGAAAGAAAAAAATTGGGAAAAGTGTGAAGAAGGAACCTTCTGGTCAAATTCAAATCACAATAATGTTATCATTACTTGAGAATAATCGTAAATGACTAAATAGAGCTGCTTTTGATTGCTGCTGAGGCAGAAATGACCAGAAAAGGATGTTGGGCAGACCCTGCACTTCTCTGAATGGTGCTACTTCTATAGCTCACTTGCTCCAAGTCATCCTGTATGACAGTGAACACTTAATACCTGACTCACATTGTTCTTACATGTAGCCCTATTTTGCCTGCATAAATAGGGAGGAATTTCCAATTCCGTGGAGATAGTACAAGTTTAGTCATGAAGATAATTAAGTCCTTTGGGCTTGAACTACCCAAACATTGCATACTTGAAAGAAATTCAGATATGACTCTGAATGTCTGGACTACTGCCATCTAAACAGTTTGGATACATTTGAGGTTTAAGATTAGCTCCAAATTCCTCTTCACATCAATTCATCATTCAGATATTTACTATTCTTATCATTGGTTTTATAGAATAGTTAGAAATTCTGAGATACTGTACTGACTACCTCTACCTACATTTAAAAGCAAGTGTCAGTCTTTCAAAAACTTCAAATCTATTCAGCAAAGATAGGAAAATAAACAGAGAAAAGAGAGAGAAAACAAAACAAAACAAACAAACAAACAAACAAACAACACCCTTTTCCAAAGGATAATAGGAACTCTCTTTGAAAGTCCAGTCAGTTCAGTTGTCCAACAACAACAACAACAAACAAAAACAAAACAAACCAACCAACCAAACAACAACAAACACAACGAACCAACCAACCAAACAAAAAAAACACAGATTAATGGTATAGCTGGGGAAGGACTCTCAGACTAATATCTCTCAAAGCAATAGGAGGATTCATCACTAGATCACCTTACTTTAAATATCACATAGCAACAATTGTTTCTAATTGTTATTGCTCACTGCAGTCAAATGGAATTATTTTTAGTCTTTCCAGAACTTCAAGAACTCCAATCCAAACAAATAAAAGTTGATGGAAACTTAGATTGCAAGGAATATACAAAAATGTAGGCATTTATAATGCCTGGCATTGCTGTAGGGTCAGATGAAAGGGACCTTGTTAAAGAAATAGGGACACTAACTTGAAATCAAGTTGTCTTAGGTGTCTAGAGATCTTTGAAGCTAAAGAGACAGGCAGATAAAGAGCTACACTTATCTTCTGGATCAGGGAACTTCTGGAAGACATCTGTCTGAGACACATTCTTAAATTTGTAATTTTACTTGCATTTCAAAGTACAATTACTGGATCTTAGTCTTAGAGCAGTTTGTTTAATTTGTGTTTTGATTTTTAGATGCTAAAGATCAACCATTTATATTTATACAAAAAATTTACCTTGAATGCAACACTGCCTTGCTTAAAAATGCTTTTGTGCTGTTTTACCACTAAGAATTCTTCAAATCAAATGAAGCAAGTAGAATGGTTACAAAGGCAAAAAAGATTTATAAGTCTCACTTTCTTTCCTGAGGGTTTTTTTCTTTTTTTTGTGTGTGTGTATGTGTAGGGGAGAGTGGGGGGTTCAACAAGATGTATAGTAAATATTTTCAAGTTAATTTTAGTTAACAGATCTGATGTGTTACCAAGGAAGATGGAAGTTCACCTCCCAAATCTGTATTAGTTTGTTGTTGATATTGAAGTTGTCAAAATAAATAAATAAAATAAAATTCTGCTGACACTGGAAATAATTGTGATGAGTAAAAAGACACTGTCTTGGAAAGGGAAATTTTAGACTAAATTTAATCTGTATTTAAAAAGCCGAAGTAAAACTAAAGAAAGCCAAATGGGGAGTCTGCTCTGAACTGAAATTGTTTTGAAACTTACAGTAACTTTTTTGTTGCTAATGCAGTGCCACTGAAATAAGGTAGAGAGATCTACTTTTCTCAACTTCAGCAATCTGGAGACAATTTAAAACCTTAAATTAAGCAAAACATAACCATAAGAAGAGGGAAAGAAGAGGGAAAGAGGAGGATGAGAACAAAGATTAACTTTGCCAAAATTTCTGTAAACTACTCTAATGGTAGCTGTCATGTGACAGGACTCATTCCTGACGCCAGGCACTGGATATGCCCATCCTGCATTGAAAGATACTTCTTATTAAAGTAGTATAAGGGATGAGGAGTTGAAACTTATGGTTTTATGTTTATATGTATATAAGTACTGGAAATAAAAGTTTTTGTAGCTCGATATATCAAAGTCCTATTCGTTTACTGATCTGTACCATCTGTAATTGAAAGTTATTGTAGTATTTTATATACTGACATCAACACATGGTACAGTCTGGTTAATTTCATATTATACAATGACAGTAAATCTCTGTATATTGGTATATATATACACTTGTTAAAAGTACCGTGCCTACATTACTTCACCAAAAGGGCCACACATTTTTGGATGAATATAATTTAGATTAATCATAAGAAACATAATCATAATACAACATAATTAAAAACAACAACAAAAAGGTGAAATCTGATTCAGATTTTATTGCAAATATGAAGTTAACTCTAAGCTGACTGAAGGCTGGATACCTTTCAAACCTACCTTCCTCATGTGGAGAACAGTAAAATAATTCAAGTGTAGCTTTCTGAAGCTTTTTTTTTGAAACTTTTTTTTTTTTTTTTTTACACCTCCTTCAGGTCTCTGCAAAAGTAATTATAATTGAATATAGATAAATCATTTTCCAGCTTTCATTTTTATTCATTTTATTCATTTGATAATTTTTTATGTCAAATCATTACAAATCCAGATTTTGCTGTTGACAAATGTAAATCAAGAATGATTGAGAGGCAGAATATCGTCCACTTATATTTAAGATGACCAAATCAATGTCTTTAAAAAACAAACAAACAAAAAAAAAAAAAGAACTCAAAATTATGAAAGCCCTAGAAACAGGTGAGAGTGTGTCTCCATTAGTATTGTTACTTACATGACTTGCTTATGCTTCAAACTTTAGTACCTTGTTTTTGACAGATATTTTTATAATAATTTCCCACATCTTTAGTTTCTCTTTCAGTGGTGTTTACTCAATGCAGTACAAAATAAACATATGAGACCAAAATGAAAAGACCTTAGAAAGTACTGTCCAGTTGGTTACAGACTGAAAAGATTCTTTTTGCTTACAAGTTTAAATATCCTCGTGTGAATCCTATGCCTACAAGCTTAGTCCTGCTGTTTTTCAACTAATCGTTTGCAAAATTGAAAAAAAAAAAAAAAAAAAAAAAAAAAGTAAGACAGAAAAAAGACTTCTTGTAGGTGAGCCACAGCAGGGCAATTAAGATGATATGGCAGAGGTAGACATCTGCTCCTAGACAGATACAGTTCCACTGATGCTATCTATAGTTACAATCCTTCCGAGAGATAAACAACATGCGAGACCAATGTGCAGAAGGAAATGCCACACTGAGAAAGTGGTGATGAGAGACCAAGCTTGCGGCCCTTGTGGTCTGAGAAAGAGAGAGACAGCAAGAAAAAAAAAAAAAAGAGGGGTGGCATGTGGGGCCTGTACCCTGCACACACAGGTGACAGAAGTTGTAGGACGGGCACACATCAAGATGCAAAGCTGGAAGATGTGTGAGAACTGACACTGGAGGGGAGCAGCATTACAGCAAAGATGAAAGCACAACATGACCAAGAAAGAGGTAGATGGAAACCCCCTCTCTAAGCTTTATGCATAAAGTTACAGTTAAGCTATGCTGAAATTAAAAAATAAAAAAAAAAATCTTTAGGGGGTGATTTATTCTCTAAGATTCTAAGGCTTGGAGATCTTTTCAGAATTTCAAACTCACATTTAGGTTTCTCACTAACAAACTTAACTGAACTATAGTCCCCAAGGTAGAGGATTACTTGTTGCTCTTTCATATTACTGTCAGTGTGATGCTCAGGCACGGCAGAAGTAGTATTCCCCCTTCCCCTTGATGCCAGGTGCAGAACAAACTGAAAGGAGGATGTAACATTTATTCCAAATAACTTTCAAGCCAAGGATTGACATGTTTAATTTAGGCAGGAATTGAAGCAACAGGATGCCGTCAGAGTCAACTCCCTGACCCCATCATGTGTGAGTTTTGTAAAGGTAAGGCATATTGCCTCCGACCATCACTGGCAGCAGAGATGCCTCATGGCATCTGCCCCTCAGTTTTTTTGTGAGGAGGGTTTACTTGCTCTCTCTTTGCACTCCTCTGTTGTCAGAGGTCCAGAGTCTCACCAAAACTAAGGTAGCATTCTCCAGGTTTCCTGAACACCAATGAAAGTTAGGCATTAATTTGGCGAATAAATAAATAAATAAACTCTCACTGGATTTAAGAAAAGTCACACCAAAAATTCAAGGTCAAATGATTTGCAGAGAGCATACACGTGGTCAATGGGGATGCCCTTCTGAGGGGAGGCCCTGGGTTTTGTGTGATATGCTCTCTTCCTTTTCTGGGCTGAACACGGGGCTTGATTTACATCACCAAAATATGAAGAACTGAAACTCTGAAGTGTCATCCTATCTTGCATTGGAATCTCAAACCAATAAGTATTAGTATTCATAATGTATCTTATAACAATTCTTCAGCCCAGTTACCCTGAAATCTCATTTTGCAAAAAATAAAAAGTTTATTTTCTCTTCTTATGGGAAGAAAACAGCAATATCATATATGTTACACCTTAATGTAACATGAAAACTAGAATAGAATCTCAAGTCCTCATGTAATTTTGTGCTTTGGAGATTTTTTTAATTATTATTATTATTATTATTATTTTAAATCTCTGCTATCTGAAAAGTGCTTGCTCAGCAAAACCTGTCCAAAATTTTTTATTTAGGTAGAGATAGTACTTCATGTCTTTAAAAAACAATTCACATGAGGCCAGATTCTGTTATCTTGATTCAGTTTATACCCCAGAGATGGTCATAAATTTAAATACTTCTGCTCACAGGATGCTCATAAACAGATATAAACAGACTGCATTTATGTTCAATCTATTCATTATGGATGATTCTATGATTCTGT
Organism: Aythya fuligula; assembly: GCF_009819795.1. Taxonomy (NCBI): domain Eukaryota; kingdom Metazoa; phylum Chordata; class Aves; order Anseriformes; family Anatidae; genus Aythya; species Aythya fuligula. Next base: position 13,744,242 of record NC_045563.1, on the reverse strand, counting down.
GATTCTAAGGCTTTTTGTTTGTTCAACTTCATTCTTGTCTTCCTTATTCTACTGAGTAATCATGAGTGATGTAGCTATTGGTTGTTAGCTTGTATGTCCTTTTCATTCTGCTTCTATTTAATTTCACATTCATACATGTAAGCCTCAACATTTCTGAGAAATGAAAATTTGAAAAACTCTATCCTGTGAGTGCTTGCAGCAAGTAAGAAAAGCATAAAGTGTAAAGTTCTAGTGTACATGACCGTAAAAACTTAGTTTTTGAATATGTGAAATGAGGCCATCACTTTATTAAAATTAACCTAGATCTATATTAAAATATCAAAATATAAGCTGTAACAGCAAAGAACAAAATCATCTTACTAATGTGTGTGTTATTACTTAATCATTTTTCTTTTACAATACATATCCGCTGTGGAGAAGTCAGGTCTGACACTAAATGACATTGATAATATTTCAATATCTGGATGCTGTCAAAAAAGTTATAATCATTTAAACTGGTCAAGAAAAGCTGTAATTTTGAAGAATTCCCATTTTAGAATATCTATAATGACCACCTATTGACAGAGAATGTCACTTCCTGAGACAAGATCCCTAATGGTCATCAGTAATTTTTGGACATTACAAGAGCTAATGCAGCTTTATTATTCCCAGCTTGTAACTCCTGGGGAATCTGACAGCTATGAAAGACATTCCATGTGATTAATCCTGAAATATATGCTTGATTGAAAGCCATATTGTTTTTATTATTCTGTGGTCCTTCTTTGTTTTGTTGTTATTTTTTTAAAGTTCATACTGAAATAGCTGTGTTTTGTGAAATTGAAACTTTAGTATAGCATAGAAGCTTCCTCTCTACCTCTCTTTTTGTGTTTCATAATGCAGAAATATATCTGGCATAAAGTTTCACATGAAGAACTCAAGAAAAACTTTAAAAAATGTATTTTAGTATATTTTGCATTATTTGATTCTAACCCACAGTGCTACTTTCAGGCAGCAAATAGTCATTATGACTGTGCTTTGTTTTTTCACTGGAGTCTATCACTTGAAAGAGTTCCCCTCCCCCATCTCAGCTCTACTTTGCAAGCTTTTTTATCTTTTCTACCTTGCTAGAGGCATTATTAGGTCAGTTCACCTTTGACCAAATGGGCAGATGAACATCCATCCTCTGGAGCCAGTACTAGTGCTGTTTGGTAGATCAGCTCTCAAATGGCACTGAACTGTGACCTCTTCTTCTGTTCAAAGACTAAATACATAAACTTGAGTTTCCATTGGTGCCAAGCCTGGGAACCTGAGTTGCTCCTTAATCCCAGGTCTTGCAGCCAGCAGCACAATGGGCAGCTCCCCATGCCAGCCGGCCAGCCTGAAAGAATGCCTTTATTCTCTCTTCCTCAACAAATTGCTTATTGTTTGGCCCACAGGCAGCTAGACCTTGTGAACTGTCCAAAACTTTATTGCTTTTCTGTGAAACTTTCTTCTTTTCTCCCTTTGATTCTGTTTATAAATGAAATGAATTTCTATTTTCATTTCTTAGCAATATCATTTTAAAAGATAACTGTTACACCGTTACTTTTAATCTTTTTTTCAGAGTATACATCCCTTTTGGAAGCCTGCAGGAACCACAGAAATAATACAAGTTCCTTAGAAAGAAGGGTCTGGGAAAATGTTTTAATGCAGTGCTGAATATTACTTAGAGTAAAATGAGGGCAAATGTTTCAGAGTATTATGGTGTTTCCAAAGATGCATACTGTTTCTCTGCTTCTGGTCTCATCTGGACTGTGGCTATACTGTGCCTGTTATATAAATAGTGAGTGTAGGTCAGAATGCTTATCTTGGGTCCCTGAAATATGGTTGCTTAGGAGCAGCTGTATTTATTGAAAGTTATGCAGACTGCCTAGCCTATCTGCTGTTTGCCTCTTGAAGCATTTCTGGAAGCCCCTTTTGCCTTCAACAGAAGCTTCTGGGAACATGGTTACAGAGCAAGCATAGTGCAATTCAGAGCTAGGAAAACATCTGCAGTGTCATGCTGATATAGCAAAATTCCGCCAGATTTACCCTGCGAGAAAAAAAAAAAAAAAAATAAAGTCTCCACAGATGTAACCCTACCACATGAAATGGGAACTGTGTTCCACAAATATGGCCAAAATCAACAGAAGACCCAGGGCACCCCTATTCTTTTCCCTCATATCTTTAGACTTGTGTTGAGACATTCGCCTCTTTCAGCAGGGAACCTTGTCCCTTATTGGAGATAGTGAGCTAGAACTGAAACGTCCTTGTGAATAGCAAGCCTGGTTCTGGTCACCTGGAGAGTGTTAGTTAAGATCATTTTAAATTCTTTCACACTTCTCCCATCATTTTTTGTACATACTGTTTAGGAAAGATGACAAAAGTACACAGTATTCTGGAGCCAAAGATGATCTAAGAATCACACAAATTTCTTGAAAGTGTATGAATATGTGTTTATATATATATATTTATGTATAATTTAATACCCTTTCAAGTATGAGAATGGCAGCACAAGAGTGGAAGAATTGTAAAACTAGAATGTCCACATTAAGCTGATGCATGGTACATACCGGATGATATATATACTGCCTTATTGTTCAGTTGCGGCTCAGGAAGCTAAATGCATAATTTAAGATATATGTATAGTGTAAGGGTCAAATGCTGTCAGTTACACAAGTGTAAATCATGAGGAATTGCACCAAAGTGACTGGAGTTGCAGTACCCTGGATTTGCACAAGTGTTACTGAAAGCACAATATGAGTCAATGATGTCATCAATACAACTGAGTTACTGGTACTGATGGAAATTTATGTTATGCATGAACTTAAATTCTTCACATTCTTAATTTATTATAATATTGCATGTTATGCTTCTACTTTTATTGCTGTTATTAGAGGAATTAGTGGCTCAAACACTGATATTCTTTAAGTGAAACATCCACCAAATTTTCCCAACCTCCGTTCATAATGACATGAAAAACATTTAATAGCTGCAGAAGCTTACTTACATTTCAGGTCAAAGTCTTAATTTACATAAATGCATAATTCTGATGCTCAGGCAGCATGTTTCTCAGCTGAACTGCACATACAAATGCATCCTTGATGTTCACCTCGTTCAATTAACGATTGTTCAGGTTGCAGTGCAGAGTTGAGAAGGAAGTTTCCTACATGTGTAGGAAAGCAGGATTTGGTTGCAGCAGGAAGGGTTATGAACCTGGCAGAAGGGAGAGAGTATGGAGACCTGGCAGCTGAAAGAAGAATCAACTGTTTTCAAAGATCATGGGACAACTTTCTTAAGTGATGGTTCTTGAGTTCGTTATTGAGAGTTTGAGTGCAAATAAAATAGCTTTGCGTGGGACACTGATTGCAAAATAAAACTCAATGTCACAAATCAAAGAGGTATAAAAACTGATAATCTCCCGCAGAACTAGCAGAGTACCTGTCAGATATCCTTGGCCTCCAATGACCTTGCTTTGCATAGAGGAAGAATATATGATTTTCTGGGCTGAGAGGCAGATTTTAATTCTGAAAAGAGGTTATGAGTTAAATATATGATAGCAGTCTATTCAATAATATAAGTCAAGTCCTTTACTTGTGGATCCAGAATTTAGTATTCTAACACATAAAATAATACCATTATTTCTTTTAAATTAAGTACGTTATTTTAAAATAACTTTTTTTTTTTTTTTTTTTTTTTTTTTTTTATTATATTCTTGAATACCTAGAAAGCTTTTAAAAGCTCAAAAGCATATCTCCCAGTATTCACATAATCAAAAATGGCTGACTGAATTTGGGACACACTTACAGAAAAAGAAAAAAAAAAAAAAAAGATGGATATTTAAGATTACAATGATCATCTGTGAGAGCTTATTGTTTCAAAAGAAATACTGAAAAAATGAGTCTGAACTCAGAAGGGCTGAATGGATCTCAACATCATAGTGACAAATAGATTATAATTTATATTAAAACATTATCTTGAATTGAGATTGATTTCAAAAGATTAAGACAAATCTAAATATTGTATACCTGGTACATTTATTTAGAAATAAGTCAGTAAAGATCAAGGATTTTATTATTTTATTTTATTTTATTTTATTTTATTTTATTTTATTTTATTTTATTTTATTTTATTTTATTTTATTTTATTTTATTTTAATTTTTAATAAAGACTCATTTGTGTATGTATGCTCAACACGTAAACATACACTCATCCAGTTAGAATACTGTGTAGGTATAGATTTGTCAGGATTGTTTGATCCCAAAAGGATTCCTATAAGAAAAACTTCTCTTTCAGAGAAATGATCTCTCTAGAGACTGATAGTGATGATACAATAGGCTGGAGTTGCTATTATTAAAAAAAAAAAAAAAAAAATACTACTTTTTCTGACTATGTTTCTTTTTTTCCCAGTGGGATTCTGATTCCAGACATTCTACCAGCCTGACGTCCACTGGGAAAATGATGACACCATAAATTATTTAAAGGTTTGAAAACCACAAGAACTACTGTATATAACCAGATTGGATTGACTTTTTAACTCTTTTGATTAATAATACATAAAGCCTTAGATATGTGAAGTGGTCGAGTGCTAACCTGTTAACAAAGGAAGTAGAAGGGATGAATTCTAACATTTCTCATAAGTTATTCTACTTAACACATTGGCCAAACGAAACAAACAAATGGAATGCTCTGCTTTAGTCTTATACCTTCAATGCACCATCAATATTTGATGACTACCTAATGTCTCTATATCTCTGGCCATACATGATATTTTGATCATCTGGCTTCCCAATTTCAATCTGTTTTATTTATTTATTTATTTGTTTTTTGTTTTTTTTTTTCCCTTTTTTTTTTCTTTTTTCCCTGCATTCATTTAAACATACAACTAGAAAGTAGACAAAGTGTTTCAATTTTCTGGTTTGTTTTTAAACTTTAATTTTAACAGCACTGACTACTCAGATATGGCATTGATATTTCAGTCTTCAAAAACAACAAATGAGAACTAGAATTTCATCAGTTTAAGACACTTTATACTCAGTGGTAGGATGGGAGTAGGTATGTATGCTGCTTCAGATAGATTTCACGTTCTACCCTTCTGCTGCTGGCTCTGTTTTAATTATCCACTGGTTTCATAAGTTTTAGTTTCTTACAAGCTGCTTTGGGTGGAGCTCTGAGAACCATTGTTATTTCTTTCCTGTTCAAGTATCAAAGATGCTCAGGACATCCTGCATTTCTGAGCAACAAGAAAAATGACTGGAGACATCACCGTGCCTCTGGGTTGCCTGACCCATGCTTCAGGCAACAGGCTATCCAGGGTGACTTTAGTATGACATATTACTTAACAATAGAAACCACTGAACCACTGCATTTTTGTTGGATTTATTGTTTGTTTTTGTTTGTTTGTTTGGTTTGGTTTTGTCTGTTTGGTTTGGCTTGGTTAGATTTATTGTGCAGGTGCTATCTCTGGATTTATTTTTTTTTTTTTTGCATTATCCCAAAAGAAGTTTAGCTAGATGGAGTGATGGTATGAAAACCATCTTTGTCTCTTTAGTCATTCCTATGCATTTATCCTTTGTGATTCCCCACAGAACTCAACTCTCAACTTCCTTCTGCACAGGCACCAGCTACCCACTGAACCTGCTCAATGTACAAACACAGAACGACTGATTAATTCTTTTTGCCTCTTAATATGCCCATTAAGTTGTCCTTTCTTGGTTCCCCTAATGACAAATATGCCTTACTGCCCATGGCCCTCTTGTACTTCTTCTGCCCTTGCAGGCTGACCATTCATTCAATGTCCAGCACCAATGATGCCTCCTCAAATATTCTAAAAATCCTAAAATCCATGTGATGTTAATCTATGTATAAAGGAATGAACATTCCAATTCAAGAGCCTATCCTTCAATTTTTGTCAGCCCAACTTCCTCATTTTTTTTTCTCTTATTTTGTTGTAAATTTGTATTGATGTCATTAGTGGAATTCAAATGAATTGATAATATGAGCAAAATGGTATCCTCATCCTGGCTCTGAGAAATAAATGGGGTTCAATTTCTTACTAAAAAACAAAATTCAGAAAATTTTGTCAGCCCACAAATTGCATCTGAACTGGGTCTCACTTGTGATACCAATAATAAATGTAAATTATTTATCAACATTTATTAAATGTTAATGAGCGCCATCATCTGACTTCCGTACACACAATATGTGAAATCTGTTGTCAGATTCTGTTCCCTTTTCTGATGCTAGGTATTATCCGATTTGTTTATAGTTTCCCCCAAAATAAAGTATATTCATAGTCTAAAGAAATAATAATCATATCATCTATAGTAAATTTATATATACACCTTTTATCATTATATGCCTGTCAATAACAGTGTAGCCACATTAATTTGTTAGCTGCTATCGTTAAAAACACCACTAGAACAATTTATTCCCATTCTAAAACTAAATTCTAGCCACAGTGTTATTTTTACATATTTTCTTACTGCATTTTAAGGTCTAACCAGGGGACTGAGACCAGCATCTGGCTTTACGAGAATAGCAAATGTCTTTCCCATACTATCTTTCAACTGTCATTTAATATAAATATATATATATATAATCAGCATTTGTTTTCTTTTCCATCTGGGATTAGGTGACAAAACAATCTCCTGCGTCTAATCAATTATTTTTCTTCTATATCTTTTGCATTTTCCTGCAGTACCATTTGCAAATATAACAGAAAGATCCTTCAGAGATAATCTGGTGATTATTTCAAATTCAACCTTGGATGCTGCAGGCATTAAAAGATGAAAATTACCTAAAGTCCACTGTTGTACAACAAATCTCTACCTCTGGCCTCCTGTCCTGAGGTGAAAATACAAACCAGAGAGATATTTAGAATCATTTTGACAGTTCATAAAATTAAGCAGGGATTAGGGATTCTGTCAAAAATAAATAAGAAGTATAATGCCACAGGGCCCACACAATGTTAATCACATCTCCTTGCAACAGGTACTACTGCAACCCACTTCTGGGTGGGGGGGAGGAGAAGAAAAGGAGTCATTATGTTAATCATGGCACGTATTTAGTATTTAGCACTGGTCATTCCAATTCCAAAAATCTGAGTGCAGAAGTTCAACATGTTAATACATATACATATGCATACAAACACATGCATAATTAATACATGTATATAAACTACCCATTCAGTTTAAGTCTATTCATTTATAGGCTTCTGTAGAAATGTCATATACCTTGTATATTCTATTTTTCTCTGAATTTTATGGATTAGCCCTAATGATACAAACACTTAAACATATTCTTGATTTTACATAATGAGAGTGCCTTCCTGATGTTAGGGTAGCTCTCAATCTACACTAACACTCTAGTGGGAATGTACTCTGTGGTGCCAGTCATTTAGAACACATATTTAATAAGAAAATAATTTAAACTACTTTAGTAGACATAGATGGCTTTAATCCCTGCTACGTTTGCAGCAGGTAAGCCCAAGAAATTGCAAACATGCCTAAAATTAATTCATAGCAAAAAGTGTGCAGCTGACCACAGAAATACATTTGGGGCAAGCATGGACTTTTACAGTCAGCTTCCCAAATTTCCCCACCCACTGCATAGAGTTTTCAGTACAATTCAAAACATTTCCTCAGCACTAGCCTTCTTACAGCGGTGCTTTTCTTTTTCTTTCTGGATGAACAAACTTTAATATGTTGCATTTACACAGTGTATAAAATCAGTTTCACTGTAGTAGATTAGTATCATGTTTCAATATCTTTGGAAAATGTTCAAGTTAAATTAACATGTTCCTAACAAACTGAAAAGTCTAAAATAGATTTAAAACTTTTTTTTTTTTAATTAAAAATAAATAAATAAATAAAAGATAAAAATTTCAAGATATATTTTATGCTCAAATTATTGTCACTTAATATAAATATTTAATTTCCCTAATTTTTTTAATGATGTAAATATTGTTTCATAGCAGATATTAACAACTTTCCTGATTCCTAAATGAAACAGACATTAGTTTACATAGTACATTTTAGATGTTTGAAATGTAATTAATTTCCATCTTTAAAATTTTCTTATGAAAATTATTCTCCATCCCACTCAAGTCCTGAATGCTGACTGGAGCTGGAAAAATACATCATAAAAATGTTCATTTAAATATTTAAACAAATTCACTTACTCTGGATTTACATCCCCTTTGGGCTCCACTTTCCATGAATACTCTTATAAATAAACTTACTTTAAGGACGATCTGCAGGGAGGACAAATTATAAACAAAAATTGAAGAATTCACATGGGATATGTGAATTCTTTAATTGCTAGTGCAACAATCAATGATTGTTGCACTAGCAATTAAAGCTTACTGGAGGACAATAGTCCCATGCTATATTAATTTTCAAGACTTCATGTCTAGTTTAGTTCGGCATGTTTTTGTTTCTTTTTTCTGTAGAACCACAAACCCTTATACTACTTTGGTGAAAATGCCCATATATGTGTATGTCTGTGCACTCCAGCCAAGGATACTAAAAGACCAAGACTAAGAAGTCTAAGCCCCTTCTTAGCCTGAATCACATTTTACTCATTTTCATCACTGATTTTTATCTGTAATTACTCAGAGTTAGGTAAAGGAGGAACCTGAACCTGGTCTTTCTACGTCCAAGTCCACTGTTCACTGCTCTAACCACAGGGCTGTCAGGAATAAGTACATTATATATATATATATATATATATATATATATATAATAATTATTATTATTGGTAGAATGAGAACATCACTTGTTCTCATTCTACCAATAATAATAATAATAATAATAATAATAATAATAATCCATTCAGACAAAGTAGAAACATAGCTTTCAAAATTCATAGAGCTGAGCAAAATGGCTCCTGTCCAACACATGATTATTAAGTAACCACAGCTTCTGAGGCAAGGCTGGATTCCTGTCCCATCACAGATTTACAAGGGAGCAGGGGAAAGCCCTGAAACAGGGAAACAGGGTTCATCCACCGCTACTCTCAGCCACTTTGGGTCAGGCTGAGTCTTCTGCAGTGACTGAGACTTTTAGAGAATCACCTGGAATTTCATGTCTGAATTCTTTGCCCAAAAGAAAGAGACTGAGAGGAGATGTGGGACCTCTACTTTATAGGGAAAGTGATGTTGGCCTGAGTTTCACATCTCTCTCAGCCACCTCTCTTCCCTGTAGGAGTTAGGTCTTGCACACAGCAATCTCAGGGTGAATCTGGAGGCTGACAAGTTTAAAGGACAGCTAAAGCAAAAAAAAGTTTTTTCTCTTTTCCCCACAATTTCCTCTGTCTGGGCTGAGTTCCCAGAACAAAGAACCTCTTCACCATATCCTCTCAGTGAGATAATGCTGTGATGCAAACAGTACTGCTTTCTGTAACTAGCTGTCAATAGTGACACAACCCCATTCGAGTCATACTCATGCCAGTCAGTTTCAAACCAGCCAATATGAACTCTCTTTTGGAGAGGGTACTGTCTTTGGTGGAACAGTTCATATACCACTAACCCATGCCACACAAGCCCCCCATAACTACAAAATAAAGGAACATACTTGCAAACAGGATTTTTATGAAGGAATTAGCAGTGTGAATTTGTGTATGTATTTCTGTACAATATTTTTTTAGTGTCCTTACTTGTAAGGAGAGACTTAAGCAAGACTTCCTTTTTTTTTTTTTTTTTTTTTCCAGAAACACACTTCTGACAAAGAAGCTGGTACATGCTTAAGTAATTTTAGCCAGAAATTACATCAATAGCAAGTTATTCTTCTTATAGACAGCTGAAAGTGAACTTTGATTTATTTTTATTTTTGTCCTCAAGATAATGGTTTACTACTTATTTATGTCAATGGTCAATAGTATGACAAATCGTTCATCATGAGAACGTATGTATCACTTTTCAGCAAACCCTGGTCTTTTGAGGTGAAATGTTACACTGCCACCTATTTTCAAATTGACTTTTCCCTTGGTTGCCAAGGCAAGTTAATTTGCAAATCAACATTTTGCATAAAGCTTTTAAGCCAATCCAACTATGTAATGGCTTCCATTGACATATAATTAATGTCTAAAGCGCTTAAAATTAGATTATTAACAACAACAACAAAAAAAATCCCCAAAGATCAGTGAGTACTCTGTACATGGCCAGCAATTATTTTGCTGACTGAGTAGAAGATTTGGATTTAGAAAATTACAACAAACCTCCAATGTGATTGGAAAGGAATGAAGGATGTGCACACAATGACGTTGGCAGACTTGAAGTGAGAAAAGGTAGTTTCACTGTTCCTCAGAAAAATAAATACAACCCCCTCATAGTTAATTCACAAACTGCCTGAATTAGATATAGTAGAGCAGTAGCAAGTGATGGTTAGATGAGAAGGAAGTAGTAAATGCAATCAGATTTTCATTAACTTAAAATAGGCTTTATGAATACAGAACTGAACCTGAAATTGATCTAAATTTCAGATTTTGTCTTGAACAGCATCAAAGACATGAAGACATGCAAACTTTAAGTTAAACTGGGGGGGGGGGGAGAATGGAGACAGCGTCAGGAGAAAAAAATGTTTTGAGTGATAGGTTCATCTTTTTTTGAGACATCTCTCAATTGCAAATTCTTCATCCACATTTAGTCTAAAGAAAGAAATCTCTTTGTGAAAGAAACTATCCAGAACAACAGGAAAATAAATAAACAAATAATAGTTTGGACCAATGGTTTTAGACAATGACAAGTTAATATAGAAAAATATAATGGGATGTGTTCTTGCATGTAGTCTATGAAAAGATAGGCAGGTGCTTGGAGAGAAGAAAGAAGAAGAAGAAGAAGAAGAAGAAGAAGAAGAAGAAGAAGAAGAAGAAGAAGAAGAAGAAGAAGAAGAAGAAGAAAAGGGAATGGGAATGGGAATGGGAATGGGAATGGGAAAGGGAAAGGGAAAGAGAAAGGAAAAGGAAAAGGAAAAGGAAAAGGAAAAGGAAAAGGAAAAGGAAAAGGAAAAGGGAAAGGAAAAAAAGGAAAAGGAAAAGGGAAAGGAAAAAAGGGAAGGGAAGGGAAGGGAAGGGAAGGGAAGGGAAGGGAAGGGAAGGGAAGGGAAGGGAAGGGAAGGGAAGGGAAGGGAAGGGAAGGGAAGGGAAGGGAAGGGAAGGGAAGGGAAGGGAAGGGAAGGGTTATATAACAAGGATTAAAATCCATCAAATACCTCTTTTCACAAGTCTCATAGACTTTCTGGTTGCCTTTACTAATATGCATGCATATTAGTAAGTATAATAATCATTAGTAAATATAATATGCAGTAGATTTTAAGGGGTAATTTTCCTTTTTTGGTTTATTTGCACTTGATATATGTCCATGAGACAAGCTAGAGAGAGAACTTGCATCACAAGTGTCACCAGCATCTGTCCACTTATTCCTTCCCCAGCAAATATCTGGTAACAGATATTTTTTAATGTAGAATTCTATGCCAAACCCAAATCCTCAGCCTAAGTGAGATGTAGAACATCACTAAGAGTCACTTGGATAAACTCCAGGAAAGCCAATTAATATAAATAGTGTAAAAAAGGTACAAGTGGAAGCAAATTGGGGCTAGGCTGATTTTTTTTCCCATGGACATTTTTGTTATAACATACATAATGCCTGCTGACAAAAGGTAAGTTTTGACACTATTATTAGTCCATGGCTGCTCAGTGTGTAAATCAGAATGATGCATATAGTTGACACATTAGGGGAATGTGGAAAATAAACTACCCAATCACTCTGGGCCTAACAACTTACAGACCTCAATGATATACTGTAAGGTTGGTGCTGCTGACTTCAAAAGCAGTAAATCACACTGCCACCAGAAGGTGCTTACAAAATTAAGCAACAAAGATTGAACAGAGAGCAAAAGCTGTTTTGCATAGGTAGTTATTTCATATTCAGACCTTCTAATATTTAATTTATACCTTTATTTGGCTTTTATGAAATTGCTTTAATTCTGTATGGGCAATAGGTTTATAAAGCAATTAACAGTACAATCAAAAAGGTCTGTAGTAATGGTGTGTACTTCCCCAAACTAGGCTTCACTAAGAAGTATTGCCTTTGACACTGCTAAGAATATCTTCTGAATATCTTCTTATCAGAAGCATGCATGAGACTGCTGAATAAGAGTTGGTTTGTATTAACTCATTCATTTCATAAATAAGAGACCAAAAGATCATAAATAAAGTGGGTTTACTGGTCATGTCTCTTTTAAATGTTGTCAGGGTAGAATCCAATTTTTTGCATATAATTATGTTCCTGTCCTGCAGCTCAACAACTCCTGCAATTGGTGTTAGTAAGGATCCAATCTAAAAGCAATAAACTGAAGTGCAGACTCTGGAAAATCTAAATCCAGATTTGGGCACAGTAGATTGATCCTGTTTAGCTTCAGTATTCACAAAGAGAATCTGAGAGAAGAATAAATTTTGAGTTTGGTCCAGCAGAAATGTACAGGCAGTTCTACAGCTTTTCTTCTTGCCCAACAAGAAATGCCAACCACAAGCTCTCTATTCCACCAAAGCACCAAAGCTTCACAAGAGAAGTTAGTGTTAGTCTGATTCTCCTTCATGTTTAATGAGTGATTTTTATTTTTATTTTTATTTTTTTTAACATAAAATAGAATTATTGCCATTTGACTACTTGGTAAACCAGCAGAAAACTACTTGAGGTGAGTTGAGAGCAACCACTCTGTAGCAAGTGAATGAGTTTATGCAAATATCACTACCTCAAATAGGCAGAACTATAAGGCTGCAATGGTGGCTAACACATTACTAGGCCAGATGCTGAAGACCTGAATTCAAAATGGCCTGACTTTTCTCCCTAGAGTTTCCAAAGAATAAAGATACTTCCTGACAAAATAGAAGGTAATAATGTTAAAAAGCTTAAGAATGTAAAATGGCTCATTGTGGGTCAAATATGCCTTGGTGTAACCATAAACATAAAGGAAATCAATACCACACCTAGCCTGTGTAGGAAGAAAAGATAATTATTAATCATAATTAGTCAAACAACATTATCCACTTAAATGTTGGACATCTTTCTTTCCCCATTGTATGCCTTTGCTTTTCAGTGCACTCTGCTCCCATTCACCATGTCATGGTCTCCCAAGTTATTCTCTGTGTGCTTCTATCACCGCTCCCAGTTTCCCATGCTCTGCTGGCTTGGGTTTGAGTGGCAGAAAGGAATCTGTAAGCAGGTGTTGTGGAAGTGATCCATGCCATTCGGCCAGTACATTAAGTAAAATGATGTTCCCTTGGGAACTCTAATGCTTACAACTGCATCAGCCCCAACTGTTCCTGCATGAAAAGGAGGAGGCCAGTCCTGACCTGTTCTGACCAGATGTTTTGGAAATGTGCCCATTTTTAGCAGATATAATTGCTATTAATTTATCAAAAGTGTAAACCATATTAACAAAGCAGACACTACTTACAACCTAGCAATAAAATGCAAGGCATAAAAAGAGGGCTATAGAAGAGGTTATGTTTTAAAGCATAGGACTGTATTCAATACTAGTTTATGATAATTTCCAAAATACTCCCCTCTATGTAATAGATATGATATGACTGGTTTAGACACAAAAGCACAAAAAATCATTTTTCATTATCCTATGCCAAAATTGCTCAGGAATCTCTGTAGAGACTCTGCAGAGAAAAAGAACAATAAAATTAATGTAAAAACTTATGCTGCAATGAAAGCTACTGAATTATAACTATTAAGGCTCATTTGGAAAACTTACACCTTCCACTTTGAATTCTGGAAAGAGAGAACACATGTTGAGACAAATCAAGAGAAAACTGCATTCATATCCTTTTATTAATATCCTTTCAAATTGCTGAATTTTTCAGATCTGTTAGATGAAGAAATGCTTAACAAAAGAAAATTATTTTTTTTCCTTCTCCCTCTTCCCCTACCTGATGTTATCTCTCCTAATGTGTAGAGGTCTAAGGACAGCCCACTACAGTCTGAAGTGCAATTATTTAATAGTAGGATAAAGTCTTTTTCTTATTTTTTATTATTTATTTATTTATTTATTCATTATTTTTTATTTTATGTGAGGATCAGTGGAATTAAAGTGCGCTTGAAAAAGAAGCTCTCTAAAATAAAGAAGACCTCTAGAAAACAAAGACAGAATAGGGTTCAGGGACAGGGGTGGGGCTGTTGCTATAGGTTAGAATTTCTGGGTTTCTGAAGCAGTTATTCAGGCTTTTTCTTCACAATTATTAACAACAGGTTGCTGATCACCGAGAAGCAGACTAACAGAATAGAGTGCTTAAAATCAAAATCTTATTCCTAATTTGATGGTCTTGTTAAATTACATTTTTTCCCCACACAATAGAAATATTAAATAATAGTGATTATATTATTAATAGTAGTCATAGTGCAAAGGTGTCATCTAGCAATAAACTTGTGTAGCAGTATGATTTTTGTCTTTCTGACCAAATTAGAGAGTTTATGCAGTTTTTCATTTTCTTTTATTTTATTTTTTTTAACTGTGTTATTTGGAGGAAATACTTCTTTTCTGGCAAAGCTTTTGTGGTGTTCAGTGCCTATCTGTGCATACAAAGCATCCCATATGGTTGGAGTAGGCTGAGGGGTTGCTACTAACCATATTTAAAAAAGCAGATGTTACTAATCTCTTAAATATTACTCCCAAATGATGTCATTTCTGACTGACAGTGGTTGAGCTCATCAATTGCTTTCAATGTCCTTTTGCATGTAACATGTAAGAGAAAGTAAATTTTGCTCGGGAAGCATGCCTCTGAAAGGGTAGATCACTTTATATTGTTATTGAATTGTTGAGCAGAATGTCAGTTCCTGCAGGGGAATATATATATCTATTACAGACAAGAAAGTAAAGAAGTTTGCCTGGTAATAGCACATTCAGGGAAACTTTTAGGACAGCCATTTCAGAGTCAGGTTGCAATGTGACAAGCTGAGGTTTTTAGCTCAGAGTGCCTGTCTGTGTCATGCAGTACACAAAGACAATGTTCTTTTACATGTAGAAAAGATTTCTTCACAGGTCTTCACATGAATATTGTAGGTGCCTCTGTGAACAAAGCCAATGTGAATTCCTGAGTTGCTTCTCAGTTGATTCTACTTACAGTAGTGAGTACACAAAAATGAAAGGTAGCACTGGACATTTTGACCATAAATGGCACAGAAGTGAAATATCTGCCTTATAAATCCTTCTCCTCCCAAATCTCTTTGTATCTTTTCTGGACTTCCAGAAAATTATACATACACAAAAAAATAGACTAATATAACTAGCCCCTGCTTCAGAAACTGGTTACTATGCTAATGGTTGATAACAATGATACCTAGAAAACTTCTTCCCTTGCTCCAGTAATAGTATGTTGCTTCATTTTACTCTGGAAGGAATTTCTTCCCTGGATTCTCTGTTTCCTTGCATTGCTCATTTTGTGTTCTTCCCATCCATTTTTTTGCTGTTGCTATCCTAATTTGCTTTTTTACAGAATTCGTACTCTGCCAACTTTGTCTCCTTCCATGTGCACTTCACACAGATGTTTGCATCAAAGATATTTTGCAGAAATTATTCTCAGGGATTAATTATCCATTAGTTTTAAAGAATTATCTTTGATCAGTTTTGAATGCTTGGCCATTTTTTTTATTTTTTATTTTTTTTCCCATTTTGGGAAGAGTAAGAGAACTTAACTTACCTTAACACAATTGTGCAAAACTCTGTATACTTGTCTGGGTTTCCCTTTAAATTTCCTGATTATTTTTAACTTCTTTATGGAAGGTTGTATTGCCTGATCAGTTACAAAGATTGCATGAAGTCCAACTCCTCTGAAGAGAGGAAGATGTAAAGATGCAAACAATTTATTTGTTTTCAACTCTAGAGCCCTTTTTAGCTAAAATGTGGTTGAAAAGTTCAATTTCAGTAACTTTTGTAGGTACATACAACACAAACTCTTATAAAACATTAAGAGCAAAGACATTCTTGTCTTTGTACCTTTTGTACCTCTCTACACTCATACCTTTTTTTGCATAAATACAAAAACAAAAGTTTAATTTGGTGGCAGCTGTCTGGTTCTGTAAATGAAGTTTAAATATTATATCTATCTGTCTATATACATAATAAAAAATAACTTTTATGCCTATCATTTTCAGCAATGTTTAATCTAGTGTGTAGCAGTGTAAGACAATTCTCTCTTCCATGCTTACCTTGTAAATTTACATTTTTGTTTTTCATAACACATATGAAACATATTTACACTTTGCTCAGTCTCTGCTTGCTTCCAGTGTGGACTTCAACCATTCCAAGCAAAAAAAAAAAAAAAAGAATAGAAATTCAGGAAAACTTGAGTGATTGGCAACTGGCACACATGGTTAAATGTCAGCATTTTGGTATGTCATTTAATGGTCAGACACTTCAGTGTATTGCCATCCAACAAACCTATGAGACATATTATCAAGGAATATATGCCAGCTCTTTTCCAGCAAACTGCTTGATGCCTGATGCCAAGTACTGGTGGGTGTATACCTTTTTATGCTGTCACAGCATTCAGCCTCCAGGGTGTTGCGTGAAAGGATCATTGGATGTTAATGAATAACAAAATGTGTCATTTCCCTTTAGAATTTGTATATCTATCATATACAGTGAAAAAGACGTGTTTGTTTTCCTCTGCCTGTATTTACATGTGTGTCAAAATACGTACTGTTAAACCTGGCCACATGCTTAGACAGTATGTTGTCTTGTTAGTCTTTTTTTGATTATTACTGTTGCACATGATCATACATCCAGTTTAATACAAAAAATAAGAACCTCAGTAAAATAAATTTGAACATAAAGTCTGTTTCTTCTTGCTTGGAGTAGCACTTGTGTTTTAAACCACATTTACTATAGACAATAAATTTGTAAGAAAAACACTTAACCTATTTTAGGTATGTCACTACTTATACTGTCAATAGAATATGATATAAAATAAAAACAAAACCAAACAAACAAGAGGTTCACCATTAGAACTGAAAAACACAACTACATGAAAAATACTTTGAGAATACCTTGTAAAATAAAAATTAACAAATGTCATGCTTTAACAATAAAAATATATTTTTCATTATATTTGTGGAAATAAAGAATTCAGACCTACAGGTAAATTTCAAATAGTTTAGGGAGAAAACACATTCATTTTGAACACAGGCTAAAGAAACTCACAAAGGTCCGTCAACCAGTCCCCAAGCCAGTAGCAGGACATTGAAGTCTGACTGCAAGAAACCATTGTGGGGCTAAGAAATAGCTGGTCAGCTAAGAAATAGGTGCAAAAGGCACATTTTGGAAAACAAGAGTTATAATAAGTTGTTTATTATAAATTCTTTTTTCAGCTTGTCTCAGAGACTTCCTGACTCACATTTCTATGCTTTAAGCATTTACCTATAGGTTTAAAAGTATTGTGTATGATAAAGCACTCTAAATGGGTTTCCCAGTGCCACTTCCAATCTCATTTTGCGGCTGCACAAGAAAATCAGTTTAATTCCCCTTAATATAAGGGGAGGATAGTTAGAGGTATTAAATTGCACTGTATACAAGTGATTTTATTAGATGATATGGCAGTTATAAAATAATGTTTTTAATTTTCTTTGCAAATTCTAAAGGTTGTATGTAATAGTAATATTTTCACAGATAGTGTGCACTGTTTCACAGAGAAAGAGATGTGGTATTGTGTGTGTGTTGAGTTTTTAAGAAAACTCAATTCACTGTGGGTCTTTAATGGTGTTTTTCAGCAAACTGATTTAAAGTTCCCTAGGGCACACATACTGTAGGATTGTGACATATCATACCAGGTTAAGTCAAACTCAAAATGTTATGTGATATGACAGCATGTAAAACACATGATTAACACATCCACTGGGAAACTTGGCTTTAAGAAAAATGGTGTAACAGGGAAACTCGGGGCACTCTTTGGTAAATTCAATTTTTTTAAAAATAAAAAGGTTCAAAAATAAGATACTATGTCAGCTTCTGTTTGATGCTCCAAACTTTTTCCTTTGGATAAAATGTCACTGTCAAAGATCAGCAAATATTTGTGGTCAATGTGAATAATGAAAGTTGTACTTCTCTTGGAAAGGAATTGGTTTGTGGAAAATTCAGACTGTGATGACTGGGATAAAGAACCTACTAGAGATTCCCAAACATAGAATTTCACTCAGTAGTTCCTAAGATTGAACATATGCAATGAAGCCTTTATACCAAAGAATGTAAAACTATAATTTGCCAACACAAGGAAAATAAGTCTCTTTACTCACTTTTGTAACAGTAAACATAACATAACTACATTTCCTGATAGGTTTACATACATACATTACTACATACATCATTACATATATCATTTCCTGATATGTTTGCATATCATACCTACATTTCCTGGACAAAGACCAAATTATTAAAGTATTACAGAGGTAACATGAAAGGTGGCTATGAGATACAACAGATAGATTTTACGCCTAGTTTAATCCTTCCTGTAGCATTGTTAAAGAAGGTCCTCAAATTGCCTATTTCTATTACACCAGAACCTCAATTTGATCCAGGGCAGCACAACCATTGGCTTCTTTTCAGCTTTTAGGGTCCTGTTCTGATTCTCTCCTAAAGAAACTATAGATCTATTTAAAAACAACAAACAAACAAACAAACAAACAAACAGATCCATCTTTTATAACCCCAAGCTATGTTGCTATTTGGGAATTTTTAAGTTGACCTTCTACTGAAGTTTTAGCCAATGTCTTCCAATTCTTTACCTGCTCTTCCCCTAATCTTTGAACCGAATGGTTAATATCAACTAAATTTGATAAAGTTTCAAAAATAATGAGTTTCAGCAAGTCCTGCCAGCATAGACAGCTGGCAGAGGATGAAGATCTTATTTGTGTCCTTTCTCTGAGAATAGCTTAAATACCTCTCACCCATTATTAGACAGTAGAGAATCCACATTGCCACTTACTTTCCATACTCACCTGGTCTGGGAAGCAAAGTCAAATTTATTGAAACTCCTTGCTTTTTATTACAAGTAGTTTGACGAAACTCTAACCACCTAGCTTACTGTGCCAGTTCGTAAGGAAGAGATGTGTATACTAGTACCAGATCAAGGTCCAGTTAATAGATTGTTCTCTGAACTCTTTCCCAGGAGATGATGCAGAGAAAAGTTTCTTGAGCTACTAACCTACGCAGGCACAGATCCTGAAGACAGTGCAGGTGTAGTGTGAGCCACAAGAAAAAGCAGACGTGTTTACTGGAAGCAGGGCTGGATGGAGTCCTGAGTGGCTCTGTGGAAGTACGGTCACTTGCATGTGATAGGCCCTGGGGTGAGGTAAATAGAGCAAAAGTTGTAGCCTGCTTATCCTTTATGGTACATGCAGCATGTGCAGTAAGCCTTCAGATATGCAAGTCTTGGTATTAAGGCAAAAGATAAAACCTTACTGAACCTCTGACGGAAAAAAAAGGAAGGAAGGAAGGAAGGAAGGAAGGAAGGAAGGAAGGAAGGAAGGAAGGAAGGAAGGAAGGAAGGAAGGAAGGAAGGAAGGAAGGAAGGAAGGAAGGAAGGAAGGAAGGAAGGAAGGAAGGAAGGAGATTGTTAAACGTATCTAGTGCCCAATCTCGTATGATTTAAAAATTATCTCGGTTTCAAATTCTGTACTTTTTCAAAATTCAGAGGTCATTAAAACCTGTCAAATATTGGTAATCCCAGTTCCCACTATCTTTGCAAGTTTTGGCCAAATTTCAGAATCTGGTATACTAGGAAATTTATTAGGATGTGGTTTGAATATGGCATTAATCACTGATCCAGTAAATTGTTTACAATCTACAGTGATAGATTAAATGGACTATATCAATTGTAATCCAAAAATGGATTGCCATCACTCAGGAATGAGGACCATATAGGGCATAATTTGTACAGTATCCCCAGAGTTCTGTTAAAGCTTTTAAATTCTTACCTGAAGCATTCAACTATTTTGAAGTGACAATGTAAATCATACTGGATTAAGTAATGTCTAATATGCCTGGAAGCGAAAAAGGAAATTTTCTCCTCTTCTTTCTCCTACAATAAACAAAAATTCTGTGTCTCCACACTCATACAAGAACAATGAGAATGGTTTAGGGACAATCAATTGCACTGAACATTCAAGCTGTTGAGTTGTGTACATTTTACAGGTAGAAAATGGAGCTTAACAATATTCAGATTTTCAGCTGTGAAAATAATAATAATAATAATAATAATAATAATAATTTCACAATTTTTAGATAAAGAATTTTTTTTTTAAGAACTCATATTTTCTTCTGAAAAATGAAACAGTATTTTAGACCTTTACACAGTGAAAAAAAATCAAATTCCACCTTTTTTTTTTTTTAAACCTAAAAATATTTTTCCTTATGGAAACATTAATGAATATAGTTTGGAAGCTCTTCTGTTTCAAATATTCTATTTCAAACAAGGCTGTCCTTGCAATTGTAAAGAAATATTACAGCTAAATTCCTGATTCCTCTGACAGACAGTAGTGGACTGCAGTACAGTATACACAAGAACTTAGTGTTGATGGTGTGCTTGAAGTTATGTTATAAGCAGTTATTGACATATATACATAGAAGATAATAAACATATTATATTAATCCACTTCAAGTGAATAAAAACATTCCTGAGGTCTGGACAGATTTCTGCAGAGTACTATGGAAAGGTAGGGCGCCTGATACTGTTATGAGAACTCTCTGCCTAAAAAAGCATACAGAGCACTGAGCCCTTCCACAAAGTTTATACCTGGCACAGTCAAACAGCCTTGTCATTCTCCAGGTGAAAGGTAGACATTTCAGATGTTTTTTGTCAGTGACGGAGGTAGTGAAGAGATCAAATCACTGTAAGTAAAAGCCCAGCCAGAAGAATTTGACCATGCCATACAGGAGACTTGCTTACCTGCTGCCCAGTGGAGCAGCAGCAACAGCAGTACTTGAGCAGTACTTGAGCAGTACTTGAGCAGTACTCAAGTTCCCAGCCCTAAACCAAGGAAGCAGAATGTACTGTGTAAGTCACAGTAAAGAATTTAAATAGGGTTGAGGCTGGTTTGGTGATACCAACGTATAATGTAGTTCCACAGAAAGGACTTAAAAGGAAAACTTGTAGAGTTTAGTAGCAATGGTTTTCTTACAACAGTTGAAAGCTAACATATGTGTTTTTAATAGAACATTTTATCTCTGCTGTATATTCCTTTGGTATTATTTGTTAATGATACAGACGAGCTATTGTTCCCTGCCACGTTATATTGGATTTTGTTATGAGAGGCAGCTGAAGTGATTGGGTATTAATAGAAATGGACATCTCTATTAAAGAACACACAACCAAGCAGTTATGCAGCAAAACCAAACAGTCAAAATAAAACAGTGCAAACAAAAGACTAGCCTGTTATTACTCAGTATCCTCTGAATTCTCCTGTTTCTCAGTTTTTGCTTTTGCAAGTCACATAAAATGTGGTTGGTGCTAAACAAACACATAGGGAGAGAAAAAGGACTGTAGCCCTCTAAAACTTGCTATCTGAAAGCATCATTCACCAAAGCATAAATGATACCTTACATGAAAAAATCAATAAGAAATAAAATCAATTTATTAGGGTGTTTAAGTGAATTCTTGTGAGATTGCAAGACTTACATGTGCTTCTGTTATAGACAGGCTTCAGCTCTTGTGAGTACATCACTCTTTTCTGTCCTGGTCTGCCAACAGCTTCAGCACAAATATGAAGGGGAAAAGGCTCGCTACAGGATTTCAACAATTTATTACATGACAGAGGCTTATTTTTGCCTTTTAATCTCAGGCTTCTTTCAAATGAAGTCATAAAATTATGCTAAGTTACTGTGCAAGTTGTGATACTGCCAGCTCTTAGCTGAGGTGAGAAAACCCTGCAAATCTATTTCCTTTGGGACTGAGGCACAAACCTGTTCTGTAAGCTTGTTCTCTTCCCTGGTCATGCTCTCAGTTTTCATGGCTTTCTGCTACTGATCCTCACCTTAACTGCTGGACTGTTGGGCCAACAATATCACTAAGTATAACTTTAAATACTGCTAATGTGATAAAAACTTGCATAGAAGATACAATCTGTGTCTGAGGAATATAAAGTGAATTTGCATTTGAATGTAAGAGGATTTTTTGTTAGGGGCAGGTTAACTAGAAACCATTTCTTAGGAAGCTCTCATAAGTTTAAGAAATCTTGTTGGAAGACTTTCTCATTAAACCCTCTAAAACCTCCAAGAAGTTATTGTTCTGGGTAATCCAAGAGACAAGACTCAAGGCCATGGAGTAAATTAAAATTAAATCTTACTATTCCTCATTAAAAGCAAAAAGCAGGTCAGATGCAATTCAAAAAGAATACTGATTAAATATATTTAAACCATGTTCACATAACTGAGGGTTGTGAACACCAAAACAAGCGACTCCATACATGAACCACCAGAGGACAGCAAATAAAACATGGAACTGAAAAGTCAGACCTGCATTCAAACTTTGTAAAATTTATAAATAATACAGGCTAGAGAACTAACCAGTCTCGGTACGCAGCCTGGCACTGAAGTTCTCATTTGAAATTATTAAGTGTTGAACAATTTACTGCTTGACTCTTCCTGCCATGGGAGTTAACACTCCCGCTTACCTCTAATTTTTTTCTACCAGCATTCAGTGTCATGTTTATATTAATTTCAAAGAGAAACTGGAGAATAAAGGGAAAAAGTTTGTAATCTACTTTCATTGCCCTGTTTGAAATATTTAATTCAGACAAAAAAAAATAGCAAAAATCTCATATTACATATACAGAAATGAAACCTTCAAATCATTTTTTTTAATTATTATTCTGATGCATAGAAAGATATGTATTCTATCTATTTTTAATATGCTTCCATTTCACATATGGCTGCTCTCTGCTTTACCATACATGAGATTTTTCTGTTATGTATTTCTCTTCTGTGCCCAGAACATACTCCAGGGGGATATTTAGTGAGCGCTGATATTTCCAGAGTTTTGAAGAGCCTGCCAGAACCGAGTTTTGCTGCTGTGGGCCAACTCTCAGGAAGGGATGGCCTAACTGATTTATTAGGCACAATTCGGAAGATTCATGTTGCCCTCTGCAACAAAACTCTCACTTTTTGCTGAGTTTTGCTGCAAATTGGACAGCAACCTACAGTGACTTGAATTTCCAGTTTACAGCTGGTGCTCTGAATACTTTCTTTTCTACTAGACCTGGATTAGAGTTAGGATAATCCTGCCTCAAGTAAAGGATGCCCAGACAGCCTGAAGCCAACCTCATCAGGAGATCCTGACCCTCCAAGGAAGACCATTGCCACTGTATGTAACAAGCATGAGGTTATGCATGGTGTTTCCTGACACTAAGAGAAGGAAGCTCCTTAGTGACAGATTTTGGCTCTAGGACATGGAAGGCCACAGTGCCCCAGTCAATAGTAGCTCAGACTTCAGTTGTAAGGTAATGTGTTGCCTGCTGTCCTGTTAATGCAGGAGGATAGATTAGATGTGGTCTAATTAGGTTGCAAGTTCATTAAACTGTCTGGAAAAAGTGTTTCTTACAAAGTAAGAAACTTCTCTCTCCTTGATCATTCTCAATTTACAGACTGGACCCAAACTGTTGCTGGGACCTCTGTGGCTTCCCTTGGTAAAAGGATAAAGAAAGCTGATAAAAAGGAACATAATTTTCCTCTTGCACCAAACACTGTACTGAGTCCTTCTTTTCTTTAGCCTCTCCAGGGGTCTTTTCCCATGTTCATTTCCACCTCTGGTTTATTAATGAACCAGACCTTCTATGGAATCAGTATTTGCATTGAACTCCTGCTAAATTATGATAATTTGATCTTAACCTCTTGACCTATCCAATATGTCCTTCACCTGCTGTTGGGAAGGAAAAAACATCTTGAAGGAGACATGGATGTATTTTGCTCCTGCTGTTGAGACAAAGCCCTTTGGCATATATACTGCAGAAGTATTTCTTTCATCAGGCCTTTGAAGAACAGTGGGGACTTTAAAGCTGAATGGGCTTAAGAAATATTTAATGATGAGCTGCCATTTGCTAAATGGAGAATCAAAAAAAAAATGTACTAGTTTTTTAAATGTCACTTGTTACTCTTTAGATAAACAAAACATCTTGATCCTCCATCAAGAAGGAACATCAAATTATAGCCCTTTGTAAACTGGTAGTTCCCACATGGCTCACTCTTTTCTCATGTAAATGACAACATGACATGTCTATGGAAACAGTGAAATAAAGTTCTTTTAAAGATTTTGCACACATAAAACACCATGTTTTATGTCCCATGAGGTGGAACATCACCTCACTGGAGGTACTGAAAATGTTATCATTATGGAATGGTTTAAGGTTTAAATAGAATATCAACATTTATTGCAGCAGACTTATAGCTAATTTTGGTACTACTGCTGACACATCCTATCAGAATGGTAGGTTTCCAAATATTGTGTTATTTTTTAATCTTATTAATGGTTTTGCATGTACAGTGTTATTGAATTTGTTGTTTGCTAATATGATATGAGAAACTGTTACAGTATCAATCTTTTCAATAATATATGCAATTTCAAATTCTCAGAGCAAATTCCTATTATATCACAGTCAGAAATAGGATATATATATTATTTTTATTGTTGATTTTGCAGTGCACTACTATCAGGTTTCCATGGTATTTATTAATTTTAATTGCCCCTAAGATCTCACTAAGTTAGTAGGATGTTATTTTTGCAATGCAGGGGGAGGGAGAGGAATATTTTATCAATTTACAGAGAGTTTATAAGACCAGAAATTCTGGAGTCAGCATAACAGCTTAGGGCAAAATCCTGCTGTTATGCAATATGGTTGTTGAGGAGGGGGGAGTGGTGGGGTGCTGACAGAAGAACCAGTCTACTTGTGTAGAACCGGGTAAAGCAAGGCAGCTAGAGAGAGAAAATCTTCAGGGAAGGTACCTCATGGCATGTATTCTACATGCCAGTCAGTGCCTTGTTACTATAGCTGCTCTTTGTCTCATGGGTTCTAGGTAGAAGGGGAGAAAGTCCCCTAAGAAGCAGCAGACTGTGGGTTAAAGGAGGGCCCTGGTCTCTTCCTGCCCTATTTCCCAGCACCCTGTTGTGTCTCTAGCTACAGGGTGGTGGCAATTTACTGATGAGGATGGCAAAAAAGACCTATTGTGATTTTATATTTATCAGCCACTGAGATTCCTATGCATTTGGTTAGAAATGACTAAAATGAATACTCATAGATGAAGACAAATCAGTATTTTAGAAATAAGTTTATATGTTAACATACAATTTATGGCATTTATTTTCTCAGGATATATTGCTTTTGCATAATCTTACAGTATTTTTCTGGCATTGAATCATTTATATTTTTAGTAATATTATGCCACTAAACATTTATGTACTGTGGGAGCTCAAAGTTCAAAAAAAGCCTTTGGACTGAGTTATTTTTCTTTCCCTGTCAAAGTGAGAGTATGCACTGCTATTCATCTCCAAAACCAGGCTCTACTACAGAACCTGGTGTAGAATTCTACATCCTGCAAGTAGGAGAAGTCATAGAGTAAATGCTGTCTTCATGAGAAGATAACACTTTACTCAGTGGTGTTTTTTTTTTTTTTTTTTAATTATTATTATTATTACTAAATCACTTCAAACAGTTTCAAAATGTAATGGAAACAATATGGTGTGGCTCTTGATGTTGGCTTCTACAATTAGTGTGTTATTAATTAAACTCTCGAGTAATATAATAACTTGACTGTTGGAACCTCTCTTTGCATTTAAAATACATGCAGACTATGGCTTCAATTATAAATAGACTATAACTCTAAAGGCTTAAAACTGCAAATTAAATTATTCAGAGACAAATTGTTAAATTTATGTTAAATTTATGTTATATTCCTGAGAAATTATTTTTGTGCATTTTTATTTTGTTCCGTATAATATATCTAAGCACTTTTTTCTCCAGCATAATTTTGTTCTGGAAGACATACATCTCTTTCCCTATGAGCATGTTTGCACAGACACACGCACTCACACACTCTTACAGTTAAGTGTTATTTCCTGAGGAATTATCTGCATGTGTCTAAGTAGAGCTAAGTTGGTTCTGAGATAGAACTAATACCCCATTTTCTCTGCCTATCTACTGTTAGAAAATCCATTCTGCAGAACTGTGATTAGCCATGTGACATTGCAGAGGATCTCCAATACTCCTGTTTTTGTTCAATCACCATATTCATTGTTTAGCAATAAGAAATGCATTCATAAGCCTCAAGAAACAGTTTGTATTCCAGCATGAATTAGCAGTTTGTATGGGAGTCACAGGTCCATCATCCATCATCAATAAAATCAGCATCTGGTGGTGTTAGGGTTTCATACTTATCCTTTAGTCATGGCCATATTTAATATGTTAACGTGTTAACATATTAAAAGACTTGCATAGACTTGCATAGACTGAGATCATTTCTAGTTCAAAAAAATTAGTTTGAAGACTTTATATCATTAACTAGGTCAGTGACCTAGAATGTCTGAATTAAAATTGGTCAGAGAGATTGGGAATGTCCAGTAGCAAGTATTATTGAATTATAAACATTTGTCAGTTTTGTACGAGTACATTTTTCTTCCATTTAGTGACACAGTCAGGCTGACTAGAATCCATATCCTATATGGAAAATTTTAATACAGAACATTTTGTTAGAAATATGGTTTTAAGGCAAGTGACTTTTTTTTTTTTTTTTTTTTTTTTTTTTTTCCCAAAGCTAGCTACATGGATATTATTAGGTTTCCTGTAAAAACAGAAAATATTTAAATAAATTATTTTTAGACTTTAGGGCAGATGCTACTTAGTACTGATTGAAACATTCTGCATGATCCCAAATTTTACAAGTTTGTGTTTTGTTACAAAAACAATGAACAAACTAAAAGCCGTAGAACTTTTTAACAAATGCCATACAATAATCTGTCAGCAGATCATGTATAAGTATTTTTGGCATGTGTTGATATAATTTAAAAAGAATACAGGAATATAAAATTAGCTTTTAAACATTTCTACACTTTCCAAAATAAAGGAAGTTTCTAAAACAACATTAAGTAATAAAGAATGGGAATCAAATTTAAAGTGTTGCTATTTTCACATGGACCAGAAATTTAGCATTTTGACTGGGTCAGACACTTTTCCATGTTAACTTGGGACTTTATCTACCTCAAGGTACTCCTGGCCAATGTTAGAAGCAGTGAAAAGAGTCAGTAATATATAAGTTAATTCCACTTTATTCCCGGTGTTTTATTCCTGTGTTTTCACAAATAAATAGAAGAACTAATTCAAAGTATGTTTTAGAACTAAAGAAAGCTGACAACCTTATTTCAAAGCGCCCTCCTTCCCTACTTGAAGGGACAGCATAAAGTAGCATTAAATCTTTATCAAGGTAAGGAACAAGCTCAATGATTTCAGTTCAAGTGCTAAACCAACTGAGGGGGAGGGTATTGCCATTTGTGGATATTGTTTTGTGTCTCCACCTCCAACAAGTTATCTAGTTAACTGAGTTGCCAATACAAAGCCACACAGCTATAAACCATCTGTACACAGCTGTATGCATTCCTCCTGCAGAGCCATCTGCAGATTTTGCCACAAATCCAGTGTTGGCTCCAGAGGTTTTGGTGCCCTGGGGAAATGGGGGAATTTCTGTGCCTCCCAGCACAAGTTTACTTACAAAGCAATGTTCTGTCAACAAAATATTGCTGCCCTTCTTGGCTGCCTGTCCTACACACATCAATTGCTTTTCTTCAGCACCTCAGAGGGAATTCCAAAAATCCCAAGCAATTTAGGAATATGTGTATTTTCTCTTCTACTCTTTCGTTTGTCATTGACATGCTTTCCCAATACTGCTAACATTTTGGAGAATACTGATTGTCAGTGATAAGGATTCTGGGTCAAAAGCCTTCCATTCCTCACTCACTTGGAAACAAGAGACTGAAAGTCTTATCCATTTATGCTGTTCTTGTCATTTTGGCTAGACTTTTTAAAGGTGTCCCCCTGACACAGAACATTTTTTCTTTTTTTTTCAGGAGGTGGTAACAGGGGGACACCCAGAATATAATTTTTTTCAGCCAGGTTGACAAATCAGCACCAACCAACCATGAGACATACTGATAACGACAATAACAACAACATCCCATCATAAATTTGTACCCTGTCTTGCAAATCAGCCATGAATTTCTCATCTAAAATAGGGAAATCCACTTATTTGCCTTTCCTGATAAGAGCAATAGTTACGAATTGAACCATTTAATCTTGGAAAAGAAGTATGGAAAGGAATTCAAGCAATCATGTAGCCCTTCCTTGTGTCTTAAGGCAGGATCAGTGCAGCGAGGTTTATTTCACAGGTGATTGTGGAATCTATTCTGAAATACTTGTAGTGATGACAGTTCCAGTCTGCTCATTTGCTTGCAAAAGAAAGCATTGTGCTGTTGATTTGGGATATTAATGATTTAACCTTTCAAATATTTTGTTGTTGGGATGGTGGTGGTGGTTCAAACCATGTCTAGTACTGATTTCAAATTTCATAAAAATCCTTAATTAAGACATAAAGTCAGTCCTTGTTTATCTGGTATTGGGGAATGGACAATTTACATCTACTTTCAGCTGTTATATCACTTATACTTTATTCGTGTTACTACTGGTAGTAGGGGGAAAGAATTGATTTTTATATTTCATGAAGTATTTGCACACTGTATGTCAATACTGATATGAAGAAGAGTCACAGAACAGTTTTGTTCATTAAAAACATGGTAAAATATTTTATTCTCTTTTAGTCACAGTGACTTGGGGTAATGTTTATATTGTCAAGGAAGACTAAGTAAGCTTTATATCATGTCATAGTGTAAATATAATACTATTAGATTTATTTCTTCTTAAACATCTTACAAAGACTTTTTTTCTTTTTTTTTCTTTCTTTTTTTTTTTTTTTTTTTACTGAATCACACTGTATGTGAACTGCTAAAATGTGTTTTAGTAAACTGAAACAATAGCAAGCAATACTTTTTGATGTTTCTAGCCTTACACAAAGCTTCTAGCTTTACACAAAGAATAATATGGGCTTTAAAGAGTGTTTTCTCCAAATACAGATGAACTTCCCAACCACTTATTTTGGATATTTGTAGGGATTAGACATTTTTGAGTGCATGGTCTGCAAATAATTTTCTGAAGTATATTTTTAAATATTCATAATGATTAGGCCATAAATATATGTGTTACTAACACTCATTGGTCCCTGGTTCAACAGCTCAGAAGGGAAAAGAGTAGAAAAACATGAAAGCTGATTCAGGAAAGTTGCAGGGGAAGAAAAGAAAAAAAAAAAAAAAAAAGAAAAAAAAAAAAGAAAAAAAAAAAACACAACACCTTAATGATGATATAGTACAGTTGAAGATGTTACAAGGATAAAAATCACCTAGTTAAGAGAGAAACTCTCTTACTTTGTAGTATTGGTGCAATAAATGACTGCAGAGATTGAGTAATCAACAAAACTAAAATGGAGTCTTGAAACAATCTTCAAAATTGTTTTGCATGCTTGTGACAAAAGTGGAAAGATTATTCCAAATTCTGTGGTAATGTAAATAAAAAAGACTCCATTGATGTCATTGGAATTGCACCATCTGTGTCAGCACATATTTTAACATGGTTTTCTTTCCTCTCTTCTGAAGAAACTACTTTTGCAATGCCACCTTGGAGATTGCATGATGGTTATTCAAGAGACTTACTTAGGAGGAACAGAAGTGGTGCAGTTTATCAGGTACTAAATGAAAACCCAACCCTGCCGAGTCACAGAGAAACTTGACTTCTCACACCAGGTGCACAGCAGTTATTGGTCTGTTTGTGAAGGGAAGAAGTTCATACCTTGTGCTTACAGATAAAATTTAAAATTTGTAATAGAGACCTGATTCCAGGAGTGACATGTATTTACATACCTAAATAAAATCCAAAATAGTTATGACAGTTTAAAAAGCAGTTACATATTTATTTTAAGAAACATCTTCAAGGGATCCAGAGTTCAAAATTCTGGCCTCTCCCTTCCTGGATCAATGGGCTGCTACAGACAATTAACATTTTGGGAGATAACAGCATCATACAGAAAATACCTTCCATTCAGTTTTGTTTTGGTTTGTTAAAAAAATAAAAATAAAAATTCCTCTTTTCCTTTCTTAATTGAGGTTGGCATATGCTAAAACATTAAATATCCCTCCAACCAGCTCTCTGAATCTGAAATTGGCAGCTTCAGTCTGTCTCTAGTTACCACAATCCAGAACTGCACATGATTTTTTTCTTTCTTTTCCTAACTAAGCTATATTTTTTATTTTCTCATCAAGGACTTGAGACCACTTAATTATGCTGAGCAGTACATTACTCTGGGTGTAGTCCTACTGACATCGTACCCAGCATATGTAGTGCTGCCAGATTTTCCTATAGATGATTAGAGGTTATTCTATTAGACTGTCATATCCCATTTAAACAAGGGGTCATTTTTTAAACCATCTGCACTATATAAGGAGATATCCTTTGACTCAAATGGTAAAAAAGAACATTGTTTAAACAAACACAAAACTGTTGTTGTAAAGAGTTCATAAAGATGAAAGTTTATAGAGCAAAATTCTCTGTTTGTGAGCCAGAGAGTGGGAAGGCAAAGCTTGTATTCTGTCTCCTGCTCAGTGTGTATTTACTTTAAACCTAACTTCAAGGTAGAAACTAAACTCTTCTGGAAAGAGTAAAGAAACTCTCTCTGTGTACTGCTTTAAAGTTAGTTTCCTTTAAGCAGACACTGCTACATGTGCCAAATGGTGTGTGTAACTGATGTTGAATAAGGTCTATGTGAGTCTTAGCTGCGATCAGCAAATTCATTTAAGCACTCAGGTTAATACTAAACTCAGGCATTAATAGAAGAAAATGCACTCCCAGAGACTCATTTATTTGAACGAATGAGTTATGCAAGTAAACAGCATTTCAGCTATACTCTTTTTACATGGTAACAGGAGTACAGAAGGAGAGTTTAATTAAAAATCTAGCTATTCCCTTGTCCTGTGCCTGCATGCATGCTAGGGTTAGATAAGTGATATTCTCTTCATCATGCAGAATTGCTGTACTATTGTGCCAATAACTACTACCTTTTGCATTAGTTGAACACTTTCTGGTAATGCCACACATCAGGATGTTCCCATGGAAACAATGGGTGAAACAATATCTAGTACTGATGCAATAGTAGGGATGTGGAACCATAATTATGGTCCATGGTTAAAATCTCAACCAAGCCTCCTTATAAGCTTTTATTTAGTCTCTCTTTATTTAAAAAACACTCTCTTTAACTTGTGCTAGAGTATTATTTTGGTCTGAAATATAGCCAGGCCTAATCAGAAGTTGCTGTGCAGGACATAAGTAGCACAAAAAAAAAAAGTAAGTTACTGCTTCAAGGTAGTTTTGAGTTAGAGTTTGTTGGAAATACTTTGGTTTGGATTTACCAATCAATATCAAACATTCCTTTGAGGTTCCTAAAATTCCTACTGATTTCTTAGAACACATTCAAAACTCTGAGAACTGTCACAGTACAAAAAGTGACCTGCATACATTACTTAACAAATTTTCTACTGTGATATTCTTAAACTCCATATCAAACAAATAAGAAAAAAGGGATGAGAGAAGGCACATGATTCACTTGCAGAAAAGCAAAAGTAGAAGAGTGTATGTTTTGGGTTAGAGGGAATGGAGAAGTCCAGGACACTGAGATTTCAGCAAGACTGATAATTCTTCCACCAGAATTTAAGTATTTTTGTTATCCTTATGAGGCAGTTGAAACACCTGGTACAACCTATGATTTTTTTGTTAACATTTCCTTGAATCTATGTGAGGCAAGTATGACTTAATTTTGTTCCATCCATACTAATGGAACATTGGCCTGACTTTTTAGAATTAGACTATTTAAAGATATAAGGTAATTTTCTTGAGATAGGAAACTAAGGCATAGACAAACTTTTGGGAAAAAAAAAAAAAAAAAAATGAACTAAGCCATTGTGTTTTTCTTACTATTAAAGCCACAGTGCAGAAGGAAGTTTCTTCTCAACATATTGATTTTAAGCAAGTAAAAAGTGGTATAATGTGCACCAAACAATAATTTAATTAAAAGGATACCCTCAAGCATTTTAAAATACAGAAGGAGATTTTTGAAGGAGTACAACTGCCAAAACAAACAAATAAAAGCAACTGTAGATTTGGCAATGAATCAATAAAGTATTTCCTGTAAAATGTGATAATACCTTTTTTTTTTTTTTTTTTTTTTTTTTTTTTCTTCTTTTCCCATGTAGTTTTTTCTTTGAGTATTAACAACTCGGACTGTTGCTGTACAAAAGCTAGGCTTAGTGGGCTGTCTATGAGAATATGATCAGATCTCAAGGTTGAAGCTAGTCCATGCTTAAAAACAAACAAAGAAAAACAACTACAAAAAAACACACACAACTTATTTTCACTGTCTAGTGTGAACTTGTTCTGCTTTTGACCACAGGCAGATAAAAAACAAAGCTTCTGGTAATGCCTAATTTTGGACAGATGGATGCTGACAGCCATAAGCAAGACAAGAAAGTTACAGTTTTCTTTGGAAAATGAGGACCTATGTAATTCGTGGCAGCCACAGGACATATGGCTTAGACATAGTTGGCCAAGAAGTCTAACCTGAGTATACCTGGCCCTGTGGCCAACATTCAGATGAATAGTCCAGAGCACAACTGAGGCCATATTTTGGTCTGTAGCAATATTCTGAGTTTAAAAGAGTTAAGATTTCACCGTATTTCCAAATATAAGCTCTTAGAAATAAATAGCTCTTTGTTAGAGAACGATTTTTTTATTATTATTTTCTAGAGGAAATACTATTATTTTTGAATGGCATTAATAAATCTAAGGGTAGTAAGTTTCAGTAATTTGGAAACTTTGTCTCTTGCTGCATATTTTGCTTAGAAACACAAACTCCTGCAGACCTTTCCAACAAGTCCTCTAATCCCTCTGCTCCCTCCACTGGCTTTCCATAGAATACTGCACTCATCTGAAGGCCTTTATTCACAAAGCCTCAGCTCATATTATTAAAAGATCAGTGAAACACCAGTCCCCAGACTGCCCTTGGCAACTTCATGCCCCTGGCAGACAGGAATTCTCCACAAGGAGAATGTACAGTTGTTGTTTTTATAGAACAAGGAACTTCACACCAAACTAGTGAAAACTGGCTCAAAGTGTTAGAATAAACCTAATTTCATCAGCATTTCTTCCTCTTGAAACATAAGAAACTTGTCTTTAACCTCACTATAACACAAACACAGCAATCTTTTCATGGATGTAAAAATCTAAAATCTAAAACAATGCACTCAACATCCAAAAATCTCACCTGGTGAAAAGATAGGTAAACAAGTGGCATATTAGCATTTTTCTTTAACATACTATTGTAAAACACTCAGACAGTGAGTATAATACAAGTTGGTAATAAGCATGATACACAAATCTGCAAATAAGAGCGTAATAGAAGACCAGACAGAAGGAAATCAGTTAGCTGGTCTGTTCTACTGCTCCAACATAGAATGAATGATAAATCCAAATATAAGTGCACAAATATTTGTATAGTAGGCCCAACCCTGACCACAGTGAATTCAAAGTTTCCAGCTCTGCAACCTTCCCCCCCAAAAAAATGCCTTACTTTAAATCCTTCCTATTCCAAGGACATGTGTCACAGACACTAATGAAACATATTCTGTCAACTATCGAAAAGAGATTTTGGAATGCAACACCACACAGAAAAGGTTCAGCATTGTGGACATAAATCAGATCTGCTCCAAGAAACAATAGGCTTAGAGCCTGGCCAAAAAGACCCACAACAAAATTAGTATCGAGAGTGTTGACCAGGGTAAGCATTCTGCTTTGTCTCAATGGAAACTGGCAGTGCTGTGAGCTCCAGAGGCCACTGGTTCTAATAGAGCTTGTCTCAATAGTTTCCTCCTCCTTGTCAGCAGCTGGACAAAAGCAGAATTAATGCCTCAGACCATCTGTACTAGTTCAGTACTGGGAAGAGGAGTTTCCATGAAGCCATGAGATAGACCTTTGGGAGTAGGCAGGATGCTGTAACAGACAGCGTGCTGAAGGCAAGAGACAGAGACCTGGGGTCAGAAAAGGAGTTGTTTTTGTGGCTACAGGCCTGAATGAAGTCATGTCTTAGCCGAGGATTTTATGTGTAGCCTTGCTGTTTTTGTCATCTCTATTTAAAGTGAAGAGAATTGGTATCTTTACTGTGTACTAACAATACTTAAATTCACCATCCTTGTTCCATGCTTGTATAGGCCTATATCCTGTGTGTATTTCAACATATGCTTTGCTTGGTACATGTAAAACATCTCATTCAATTCAAAGCTTTGATTGACGTTTAAAAGGATATCTATGTCCATAAGAACTCAAGGACATATGCTTTTAGGACAAGAACTGTCCCTCACTCCATGCCTGTATAGTACCTAGCCCAGAGAGGCATATCATTACTGTGGAATAATAGCAATGATGTACTAGACCAGGAATTGCTCTGAGTTTGCCTTCCAGTAAGAAACTGACCCCATCTCAAGTTCCCAGCATTATCATACAGCAATGGAATGAGATTATTGTTTCCTCTAATTTGTTAATTGGTGGTAGAGCCCAAATGCCCCTACTCAAATTCATTTTGATAGGTGTCGCATAGCGAAGAGTCATTTTTGTTTCTTCTCCAAAGAATTAATCATCACTGTTGGTGGCACAGGCACTAACCACTACCATCAGCTGAAAAGTTTATTATGGATTGCTTCTTGAAATAAAACATAACTTTTATTGGAAGTTTAAAGATAAATAAAAACAGCTGGAGGGAAAATACTATTAAATACTCTGATGAGCACCATGATGTTTCACTTAAAGAAAAATTCCTCTTGCTTCGTTTAAAGGACTCTCATCTGCTATGTTAACGTTTGCTTTTCTTTCATGTGGGACAAGTGAAGCTGAAAAGGGAGTTTACTTAAAACTGTGTATTGAAAATGCAGCTTACAGGAGCTTATGGTCAGTGCAGTTCCACGAATCCTTCGCTATTTCTGTAATAGATGGTCCTTCAACTTACGCTTCCTCTATTACTTTTATGTAGCTTTCTAATTAGACTTCTTTTTAAAAATTTAATTGTTTGCTTTGTGGACAGACAGAATGCCAAATGTTCACAATCCTCTCATCTTTGAAAATGACACTGCTCTGTTCTGAGGACTGGGTTTAAATCATTAACAGAAGATAAACTCATATATACAAATAAGGGCTGTCTGGGATCAGCCATGGGACAAGAGCAAAAAAGCAGCTCAAGCCAGCACACCCCATATTTTCTGTACCCTGCAACAGGGCCACATTTCTGGATGCAAGGATAACTGTCTGGAATCAAGGAACCACCCAGAGAGTCCAAAACCAATGAAACTGAAATGAAGCTATTTAGTAGGAACAGACAGACAGGGAAAGGATATATGTCATGCAGAGTTAGTCTGTATCTATACAAGCCCTTGTAAAATAGCATCATTCAGGTCAAAGAGTAGTTGCTGAACTCTTTTCTCTTTAGGTCCTTATAACATACTTTACACCATCTTTTTGCACTACTACTTGTGTGTAGCGCACTGAGTGTAATGAAAGGTTCAATTTTCCTGTTTGTTCAGGATACCATGAAAAACAGACCTGGTCTGTTATGCAGACAGCAAGCTCAAGAGACCAGCTTCTGGTGTGGCCAAAGTGCACACACTAGAGAACACGTGACAATGCTCAGACAGGTTGCATCCATGCTGGTGGGGGGTCAGCAGAGGGATGGATGCTGATCATTCTCATACGCACTTTTAACTGACTTGATGTATCCCTCCAGATAAAAAATCAACCCATTTGGACAGCGTTTTTTGGCTCCCTTCCCCACTTCTCAGGAAGGGCTACTGTACCTCATGATCAAAGGTATCATAAGCCCAAAGGATAATGAAGCTGTGTATCTGCCCGTGTCTTACTCAAGAAAAGAGTCTTATTGTTTAAAGGTTTGGAGGACATTTACATTTAAAAAACCACCCTGAGTATCAAAAAAGTACTTTGTGTTGATCTCAGAACAATATCTGTACACATTTACTCAATAAAGGCAAGACTGACATTGGTTTGAATAGTTAAAACTCCTATGGATTTTTCATCCTTGTTTTTCTTGAAAGAACCCGTGTAGATTTTGTATCTGAATGGTACAGTTGTTACCCCAGACAGGACTGGTTACTCCTGACAAAGAATGGTCAAGTCTCCTTCAGGTTTTTCAGAATTCCTTGAGGAGTGATTTCCCTGAAGCTTGGTGCCACTGTGCTGCTGACTGGAGGACATAAGAAACCTGTATCCATGATGTTTAAGAACACCTCCCATCCTGGTGCTGTCTTCACAACGCCTTGTTTTCACTTCTGATGCAGGTTGCAAACACACAGGACTGCTAAAGAAATTTAGCATGCTGGTAACTTTAGGTATTGGCTGACAAAAAGCTGGTCTGAAACACAGCCTCTCACCACAGGCTTAGGGTAGTATGGTGTGTATGCCTTATTTCAATTAGTCTTCTGGGAAGTCCAGTTAGATGACCATCCCAAACAACATTAACTGGATTTATTAGGCAGAAGTAACAGATTAGACATAAGAACAGATTAGAAATTACACAGTTAAAAACAAACAAACAAAAAAACAAATCACCTTTGATGTTGTTGTTGTTATTGTTAGATTGCTGATAACTCTCCTCAGTGACTTTGCATCATGTTTTCATTTTTGGATATGCAACCTTTACTGAGCTAATTTATCATTAATACAATACTTATTTTTACAGTAAAATAATAAGAAATTAAATAGCTTGATGCTGAATGCTCTCACCTCTCTGTTACTCATGTTTTGATATTGGGGAGAACTCTAAATCAAAATTTTTGTGATTTCTTAGATGAATAAAATAAATAAGTGAATAAAACCAAAGAGAAACAAAACTGTGATAGAAAAAAAAAAAAAAAAGATAAAGAAAAAGAAAATAAAAAAGAAACAAACTCAATACAAACATTTCAGAATTGGATTTTTATTTTGCAGCTTTCCTCATCATTCTTATAGATTAAAAACTTCTATTAAATTTCCTGTAAAGTCTCTAAAAACAAACAAACAAACAAACAAACAAACAAAAAAAAAAACTTTCCAGTTTTAAGTATCTTCACCAACATTTCCCCAAAGCATTAATTTTTACAAATACTTTATTGGATCTTATATCACAAGCCTCAACTGTGTCTATATGATCATTATGCATTTTTTATTTTTTATGTAATTCCTTGAAGCTCAGATTTTTTTAGGGTTTCCTATCTGTGAATAATAGTAGCAATTTAAAATCTCTTCTGTTGGGATTAAATTTCAAAGCCATTGAAATCATTTGGGAAATACCAATACATTTGATGGGGAAAAAGGAAGGGGGGCTCCTGTCAAGCTGGTAAGGAACTTTAGTGAAATCCCAGCTTTATTGCAAAGAGTGCAGGCTTTTCCCTGACTTCCTAGATTCCAGGACTGAATTCTAATCACATTCATTGTGCCTTATGTAGAATGAGATGAGGTCTTGGTTTAACTGTCTGATAAAAATGTCGTAACGCAAAGGGTTGTTTAAAAGGTATATTTGCAACCAGATTTACATAGGGAAAGGAGAGTTATCAAGTTATTCCTCCTCCTTATACCTGTCACATAAAGAAGAACAATGATACTTTTCTCAAAACACCTAAACATCATTGGGAATAGTATAGGACCAGAGATCTGCTATGACAAAATGGGCAAACAGGAGAATGGCAAGGTGGAGGGAAGGAACATGAAACTTCTCTAATGATAACTGGATGATGTTCTTTTTTTTTTTTCTTTTTTTTATTTTTTTACACATCATGAAGCACAGGAGGAGTGAGCCTCTTGAAGGACATTGGTTTATTGGCTTCAATAGACTTCAGTGAGAGTTTAGCTTGAACAAAGAGTTCAAGACTGGGCCTTGTTCTGTAAAGGAAGAGAGCAGTATAATGTGTGTCCCCATTAGACACACTGTATACAAAGAGAGGAGTAAGAGTTATAACAGTAGCATGCTCTCCTCCTCTCTCAGCTGTGTGATCAGAGAGGTCAGAGCCTCCCTGTTCGCTGTGAACAATGCCTTGGAGCAGCAGTCAGGAATCTGTCACTCCAGAGCCACATGCTGCTCTTTGGAAGCAAAATCCTTCCAGCCTCTGGCATCAGAGCACTTGGGAAAGAACTGGGGGGAGTGAGGGGTGGGGGAATGAAAGAGAGAAAGAAAGGAAGAACTGCAGTCACCATTTTTAGTAGCAATTCATTACATCTCTCCTTTGGTATCATCTTCTATAGAAACTGTGAAGTTCTTCAGAATAAAGTTAATAACCAAGTGGAACTGATCACAAACAACATTTTGTTCCTCTGCCTGAAGTGCACATGTTTTCAATTCACTTGATAGCTGTGATTGATGCCACCAAAGAAACATGCTCAGAATACTGCCTTGAAAAAAATAAAAAAAATAAAAAATCACTTGGCGGCAAAATGCTTTTTCGTTGCTAATTCTTCAGTGAGAGTCAAGTAAATGCTCTGTTTCATCACTGTTTTCAGCTATGAATCCATTAAGATCACTGAAGCAGTCTCACAAGTTGGGTGAAGAGAATACAGAAGAAAAAGGCAGGACTGAAGGGAGCTTTAGGACACCTCAATTCCCCTCCAAGCCACTCATCACATTGTAACAGAGAGATCCCAGTCAGGTGCTGATTACAAAACCCCTGTTATTGCCATTGGTTAGGAGAGTGTATAGCTTTGTTCAACAGATTTATGCAGTGTAAAGGAGACCAGAACTGGCCCCCGAGAGACTGAACCGTGCACAGACCTTCTTGCTAGTGGCAATGAGCCACAGCCAGAATGCTGAGAGAGGGAGAGGTACTATTTACCATATATGAATCCTGATTCAGTTTCCAGCATTCACTTCAACCAAAGTTTGGGGGGCGGTTGGGTGCTAAGTGTTGGTGCCAGCTGATTTCAAAGATATTGAAAAAAAAAAATAGCTAGACAGACATTTGGCAACAAAGGTCATTGACTTTTGGCTGCCTTAAAGAATGATGCATCTGCTTTGTTTGACTGCCAACAGATAAGGTGCATATGAAATTCCCCTTGTAAATTAGCAAGATAAAAGTGATTCTTGTCTCCTTGGATTGATCCTTTTTCCAGTATTTTAATCATGTTCAAGGCACAGCCCTATTTTGGAGTCAGTGGGGAACAGTGCTGCCCAGGGAAAAGCCCCAGGAAGAATTCCTACACCTTCCTTCCTGGGCAATGGTCCAGGCTGCTCTATTGTGTCCACCTCCTGCCTACAGTTTCTCCACAAGGTATCCAATAGTCCAAAGGCAGACAGGTGAAATGGGTTTTGTACTGCTGGAAATGCAGAGACTGAATTTTGGTCCTGGTCAGGAGCTTTGTCTTCCCCCTTAAGGCTGCCCCACATGCCAGCAAAATGCACTTTAGTCATAAAATAGGGAAAGTGTCACTTGTACAACAAGTGTAAGAACTGGAAAGAGAAAATATGATTCATAGTTACCGAACACTGTCAGGAAAGGGAGGGTTGCAAGGCACAATCTAAAGTGAAGAGGGATCTATATACAGCAGAGAAGGCCAAATTTGTCTGAAGATTGTCCTTAATTTGCCAATCCTTTTTGGCACACTTGGTCTTAGCTAAGACGACTATAATTCCCAGTTAAAAAATGATTTGCAATTGAAATATGATAAAATAGCTTGTTAATGCCAGGGAGAGCGGTCTGCTAATGTTATTTATTTCAAGTCTGAAGTTTCTCACGAAAGAAAGAAAGAAAGAAAGAGAGAAAGAAGGAAGAAGGAGAGTTGTTTTTTTTTTTTTTTTTTTTAATGTGTTTGCCTTCACGGCTTTGGAGTGCTCACTAATTCCATCTGTCCACAACAGAGCCATCGGAACGGCGAGAAAAAGCATTTCCATATGTGCAAATTAGCATCCAGCCTCTCTTAATCTGTGCAGTGCTCCTCTGAAGTAGATGGCGCGGATGGCTGCCAAACCCACTAATGGCATTCAAATAAAGGACTTTATTGGCTTTAACTGCCACTTTTTTTTTTCTTTTTTCTTTTTTTCTTTATTTTTATTTTTATTTTTATTTTTTATTAAAAAAAAAAAAAGATAAAGAATGTGTCCCCCTTCTTCTTTTATTTTTGTTCTGATATTGTCACTTTGTATTTCTACCATTATACAAAAAGAAGGCTCTGTGCAGCTCTATAATGGGATTCGTTTTCTCCTACAGATGCATTCTTTTATTTTCTAATGAAAACTCCCTATTAGTTATTACGCTATAATCAACACCTAAAGTGTATCATTCCTACTCTCAGCCAGCTCGTCTTTCCCAAGAAAGTTCTTCCTCTTTTTCCCTACTTTTCAACAGCAGAAACACAGCTGAGATGTGAGATGTCTTGCTTGGGACCCTGCCTGCACTGTGAGTTCATATGAAAAGGAATCTTTTTGTTTGTTTGCTTGTTTGCTTGCTTCTCAATTTGTTTTTCAAGGTCTGGCACATTCACAGTTGCAGCAAAAGACAAGCAGAGGTGCCAGCTGTATCCTACTCAGGGTCAATGTCCTGAAGGATGGCTCTGTACCCAGCAAGAGGTACCATTTGGGGTATGTTTTTGATTTTGAGTTACTTGATTATTTTAATGAAAAACAAAGGAAATTATTTAATCCTAAGAAAAATGTAGTCCTTATAGTGAAAGTGTCCCTCCTATTATACAAAATCAATCTTTATTTTCACCCGTCACTACTTCTCTTACTTCTGGCTAAAGTTAGGTAACCACACCTGAGGTCTTGTGATCTCAGATCTTGCTGAAAATATCATGGTTGCTAATCCTGACTTGACTAGTGGTGCCAGCAATAAAACCACAGTCTCTAGTGTGTAGCAGACTCCATATGTTAGCCCCCTAGTCTGCTAAGTCACCACGCCAGCCTAAATTTGAAACATTTCTAAAGTGTTATACAATGTTGTAATAATGTTTTTACAAAACAAAGGCTGAGTTACTGGAAGCCATGTTCATCCAATCAGCATCTTATTGAAAGAGGAATCTAGATGGTAGCTGTGGTGACACAGGCTATAAAAAAAAAAATAATTTTTAAAAATTGCACTCAATTTTTTTGAAGGGGAACACTGTCTTATTAGGGAGTAGTAGTTGGAATAACTGCTGAAGAAAAAGAAACTCTTGGTTGCATGTTATCTCACTTTCCAGAGGAAAGCACCCAAAAAAACTCAAGCTGAGAACACAGTTGACTTAATTAAAAGGTTCCTAATTGCTGAATTGCTGTTTAGAAAAACAAGAATGGACACTGCTAATTCCATACCAAGCAGTGTCTGCCCAAACTGAATGCTTCTACATAAGCAGAACTTTCTCAAAACACTATTGATGCTGTTTGTTAAAGGATTTTTCTGAAACAGACTATTGCAGATTGACTCTACACCCCAAACTTATGCCTACATCATCAAAGATAATCAGAGAGGAGGGACCTAATTTGTTTTTAGGTTTCTGCAAGATTCTAATCCCACAAATATTTAGTCATGTATTTAACATCAGTATCTGTATAGCATAATTGTCTTTAGTGATGATACTTAGGTACTTACAAGAGAAGATGATGGAAAAAAAAAAATAACTTATGCATTATATAAATCTATATAAATCTATGTCCATCACATAATGTTTTAACTTTATATATGTTTTTGGTGCACAAAAAAGCTTAAAGTCACAGTGACAACCATGAAATTGAAAGGTCACTACGCTAAGTACCAAGAAGCTAATTAGGGAGTGCATATAGTTCAAAATATATATATATATATTTATATATACATTGTTTTGTGCAAATACTTCTCTGACTAATAGAAAATAAATGTCCATGCTTATGATCCTTTGGCTCTTTTTTTTTTTTTTTTTTTCCTCCTTTTTTATTCAAAGAATAGCTATGATGTTCAATAGTCACAGTGCTCATTTACAGAAATTAGTTTTCCAGAGGCTTTCTCAAATGCTTCTAGAATGCTTTCATCAATATTTAGTTTCATGAAATATTTGCACCAATTTTGGAAAAAAATAATAATAATAGTAATTCTTTAAGAGAGCCCTGAGCACAGTTTTGCAGGCTATTATACAGAGGTTGACTAGAACACAGTTCTTGATCTAAAGGGATTAATTACAGTTTTAGCTGTCAAGACAGACAAAGAACAAACAAGCATTGTGAAAGCTATGCTACAGTAATCAGGACAAAGAAAAACTCCTTGTGATTTTTGTAGTGATTTCACTACTGAGCAATCAAGCACACAATAATACTAAGGATCACTTAAAGTGATGCTTAAACATAGGGGGAAAAATTATCAAATTATGTTACTTGCTATAAATCACTCATTAATCTCTATTTGCATTTCTTATCTCAAAGAACCTTAACTATCTGATCTGCATGTGTAAATAATAATTATTATTAAGTAATTAAAGTAGTGCAATTATTAAATAATGCAACAATATCAATAATTACTCCTATTAATAATAAATTATAATAAGTATCTTAGAACCATGCATGGTCCCAAACTGCAATATTCAAACACAGATCTCAAATGTCTGTTTGTATTTGGAATCGGGGTTCATACCACATCAGTGACAGAGTCACATTTCAAAATACTTATTGTTGGTCATTCTGGACTTTCACTCCATCTCCACACTTCCTCTTACTTTGGTCCATACCTAGAGATAAGAAACTGTTCAAAAGGTACAGACTCAAACTGTCTCTCCTTTATAATCAATATATTTGTATTTGTATTATGATCTTCATCTAAAGAGTTGAATATTGAGAAGACAAGAAAGTCAGTGGCAGTACAAATACCAAGTCTCAAGCTTCCTTATTTGTTTGCCTGATTTTTCCGTGCATATAGTTGACAACGTTGGCTGATACAATATTTTTTCTTCATAGTAGTTACATGAAAAATATATATATATCCAGAAGAAAAAAATAAAAAGATCATTCAACATGGCAATAGATATACATTCATATGTATTTAATTATATATTTTATATACTATCTTTCCTAAGGATCACAAGGTGATATACAAATTTGGTGCAGTAAGATTGTTATGATTTTGATTATAACATGTTTTATGAGGTACTTTTTAAAAGCAAGATCTATGCAGATTTTGATAAAGTGCTTTAAAAAATTAAAAAGAACTGAAACTGCCTCCAAATATTTTGAAAATTCAGTCTGATCTGTAATATTAGTTTCCTTATTCACCAATTTAAATGATGAATAGGGAAAAGCAGTTTAATTTGCTGATAATTTTATAGGGCAATAGTCAATGGAAGGGAGAGAAAATTGGTAAGTAGTAGTGTTTAACTCCAACTTTACATAACTAAACATACTTTCCCATGGTCCCT
This sequence comes from Aythya fuligula, assembly GCF_009819795.1. Lineage (NCBI taxonomy): Eukaryota > Metazoa > Chordata > Aves > Anseriformes > Anatidae > Aythya > Aythya fuligula. The sequence goes on along the minus strand of NC_045563.1, from coordinate 13,700,678 downwards.
TTCCTGCCTTACAAAAACATCCTCTCTTCTGGCATAACTCCCACAGAGACTGATACAGAGATGTTTTCCACAAAGTACAATTCAGATGAAAGAAAAAATTTCAGTCCTTCACCTGTGCATGGGTAGCAATACAAGATGCTTTCCTGTTTGAAATGAAACTTAATTGTTATAACTTTGGCTCTCCTCCTAACTGAAGCTGATATAAATTTTGTCAGCACTATAACATTTTTTATAGCACGCACATCCAAACATGCATACATTGATACACATGGACGCACATGCATAAATGAACAATGGCAGCAAGAAGAAGACAAAGAAGAAAAAGAAAAAGAAAAAGAAAAAGAAAAAGAAAAAGAAAAAGAAAAAGAAAAAGAAAAAGAAAAAGAAAAAGAAAAAGAAAAAGAAAAAGAAAAAGAAAAAGAAAAAGAAAAAGAAAAAGAAAAAGAAAAGGAAAAGGAAAAAGAAAAGGAACTGCAACTCTCATTTTAAATCCAAGTCTTTTTGACTCCAGTGGAGCTGGGCTAATTTACACCAGCTGAGAATCTGTTCTTGTATTTATTTTAGAAAAGATGCAATTTTGTCCTAACAAGCAGTTTGCAGGGCCTACTTGATTGATTTAGTTGACTCTGGCTTTATTACAGCTTAATGTGTTCACATCACTATTGTTAAAGTTGTTTCAGCACTTCTATTATTACTGCCTAGTTTTTGGCATTTAGAAGTTTATAATAATAATAACAGTATTTTGCACTTTTATAGTTCCTTATTCTGAGGAACACGAAGAGCTTTGCAAACAATAATTACTCCTTACAACCCCTCGATATAGCAGATCATATTATAACACATTTACTAGTGCTTCAGATTCTGATCTCAGTTCACATCAGCGTGCATGCAAACTATGTACACTAAAAGTGTGTTTTGGATTCCTTCTGAAATAAAAAGAAAAGCAGTAATGTCCTTTGCAAAAGCTGCTGTTATTCCTCCCCACCCAAAAAAACAAAACAAAACAAAACAAAACAAACAAAAAAAAAACCTTTATAGTCCTGATTCCTTCTCCTCTGCACTAATTTTTAAAACTCTCCATTTCCTCAAGCCCCCACTCTCCTCTGTGCTCACTGTTGCAGCAAAGGATTGCAAAGGCATGAGGAAGCTGTCTTAAACAGATGATGACATGATTCCCTTCTATAAAGCAAATTTATCCTGGCTCAACAAAATCATGTCTTTATTTCTACTTGGGCCTGTAATAAATATATAAATAAATAAATTGCAGAATACTGTTGAGCAATCTGGAGCAGAATGGTTGTTATTTTCAGCAGAAATAAGGGAGATTCTGAAGCTACTTTACCAAACCAACAAAATAACAAAAAACACCCACCCCCCCCAAAAAAAAACAACACACAAACAAAAAAGAAGAAAGCTCTTTTTAACCACGCAGAATTAGAACTGTGAATATAATGATGTCTTTGATTTCAACTCGAAAACTAAGTAGTTAAACAATGTTTTCAATTCAGACCAATCTGAAAATTTTAAGTATACTGACCCATAATATATGATTTCAATTTGAAAACTTTTTTTTTAAGTCTTTTTAAAGCTAAGACCTGCCATGTAACCTTTTTTTGGGGGGAAAAAGAAAGTATCATAAACTCTGAGAGAAAAATCTTTGTTTCATGAACAGTTCAATTCCTCTGGGAACAGTGCATTCTTCTGGGGAAAAAAAAAATAAAAATAAAAAAAAATCTAATCTGCTCTGCCTAGTGTGTGATCCTATCTTTAATGATTGTAAGAAATATATACACAATTTAAGATGGATTTTCTATCATTTCACTCCTTATAATAAAATTATTTGCGGAAAGAAAAAAGCTTCATTAGTTAACTCATCTGAGCACAGATCTGACCTATAGAATTTTGAATGAGCTGTGTTAATCACAGTGGACTCCTCTGCTATTAAAACTGATATCAGGCAAGAACTTAACTTCAAGTACATCAACACTTTTCAATGACAAGAAAGAAAAAAACAACACAGCCAAAAACAACAAAAAAGATGCAAATGCTCTCATGCCCTTATTGAAGCAATTTGACAGTAGATGATAATTCAATTAACTCTCCTACCATCTCTACTGCTACTGAAAAGAAAACATCTTTGTCAGATTGTTAAAAAAATTGAGGTTTCATGGAGTATAATCCACAGCTTTATCACAAGGTGAAGCCTTAGTCTCAGTGCTGAAACTAGTGGTGACTGCTTTATTGGTAAGGTCAACCTTTTGATTAATTTCAAGAGATCCTGAATCAGACATTTTAAAACATACAGCAAATTTCTGGCTAACAATGTGGATTTTGTTGTTGTTGTTGTTTGCTTGTTTTTTAAATTCCAGGAAGCTGGGGTTTTGAATTTTGTCTAGCTCCTACAAAGAAACACAAGGATGTTTCTGCAGAATTTTGAAGATACTTCACATAAATAAATATTTGAAATTTTTAATAAATTTTATGATCTAGATATTGGACATTAGAAGATTATGGTCAGAGCTGGGAAACCAATGTGGCTTACTGATTTGAATCAGTGGGGAAGATTTGCCTCAAAACTGATGGTATATCACCCTGTAATTGGTTTTGGTTACGAATAATTATAATAGCTCTCAATTCACTTAAAATGATATCCTCTGAATTTGGCCCACAATAACAAAGAAACAAACAAACATGAAAAAAAAAAATAAATTAAATTAGTATTAAATCTTTGGTGGTCATTTAATTTTTTTGAGTTAAACTTAACAGGCAACTGGGGAAAAAAAAAAATAAAAAGGAAATCCACAAAGAAAAATTGCAAAGTACATCTTTTGGTTTGATCTATTTCATAGTAGAAACTCTAGAAACTCTAAGTGGTGATATTATCATAATAAAGAGGAAAAATAAAGTAATTGAGGCATCAAATTGTTTGTGTTTACACACTGAAAGATGGTTGCAGTAGATTCAATTCAGAAGAAACATAGAGCAATCTTAACTCTATCAATTCTGACGAGTGTAAAACTCAAATCAATTACTCATAAACATTTGTGATAAGATTAATTTAATTTTTTTCTTAAGCAAAGAGGGTAAATTAAAAGAAACAGCTTATTCCTTCATATGCTGTAATGACAAGATTAAAAATTAAATTTATACATATTTCATTTCTACATAATAAAGCCTTTTTGCAAAAAGAAAAAATACCACAGTTCATCTAATTAAATCAAAGAAAATTGCCTGCAGCGATGCTACAGTATTACAATTAGACGTCTGCCAAAACCAGCCGTTTGAATTCTTAAACACCACTCCAGTCTTAAATGCAAAACATGGTTTTCATCATTTTGTGTGATATCACTGAAATATTATTTTTTTCACCACTATTACGTCAGCTTGGAATGCCTTTCGAGACTCATTACCTATCTTCTTCTGTCTTACTGAAACACTGAAAGAAGTAAATGTAGAGTAGTTTTGCTTTGTTGTCTGTAAATCTGCACATAAATTTTGGAACATAACATTATGGAAATTAAATAACGCTGACTAAAAAAAATAATTAAATACATTAAATCAAAAATTCAAGTTTCATGTAACTCATTTAGTTTATGTAATGCTTAAATAGTCTTTGGAAGTAGATATGAAAACAATAAAAGACTAAGACACAACCAGTACAAGTAGTTGAAGTCAATTATTACAAAAACTGAGGTTATTCACATTTCCTATTCACACATTCTGATTAGTAAATTTAATCTAATCACCACATCCAGATCCCAAAAGGCCTGCATCAAATTATCAGCTCACCCCCAAAACTTCACTGGTGACCTTGTGCAAGTTCCAGTTTTCCCCATGTCTGTAAAATGGGAGAATAATAACTCCTACCTGACAAGGGGTGTTGTCAGGCTAAAATCCACTGAAGACTATTAGACACTCAGATACTAAATGTAATGAGATAGATATAGAGATAGGCTGAAAACACTGAAGACTGGATAAATAAGTTGCTATGCTACAGTAAAGGCAATTCACTTTTGTTTAGTAGAAGCAGAGTTGAGTTACAAGTTACTGCTGACAGAGAGAAAAATACACTTCAAAAGCATTAAGATGGATTTCAGCAAAACTATCAACTTCTAATTTTGAGAATACATATTTGCAAAGCTTTATGTAATATAAATAGTAAAATAATAAAGATAATGTATAAAGATGACTAAGGCTGTGTTAGGAGCTTCCTATATCATGGTATTTTACAGGTAACAATGAAAATTATAGTAATGTTCACCTTGTCATCTCTCTGTCTCCTTCCTGTCCTCCAAGTTCATGTGCTCTATAGAACAAGAACATCTGTAATCTCTGCTGAACTCTCCCAGGTCACATATAGGCATAGTCCCTTTTAGATTCTTCCAGTTGACTTGACTGAGCCTGGGCAGACGTGGAAATGTATTCCACCCTCCAGGGAAAGTTCCCATTGACCAGCTGATGGTACCACTTCCACTGATCTGTATTAGAGGAAAATGTTCATAGTACAGTTTCATGTTTGGCCAAGCAAAAATTGGTGCCATGTACATATTCAGGATCATGAGGGTTTTGCCATCCCCTTTGTACAAACACGTTTCTGAAGTCTTCTCTAGATATGAGACAGATGTTCTCTGTTCTGTGAACTTATCTTCCACTATCCTCCATATGACCAAAGCTGTTTACAATGAAAAATCTAGCGGGGGGGGGGGGGAATCCAGGGAAACAGACATGTTCTTGTTTGTTTATTTATTTATTATTTATTTATTTATTTATTTATTTATTTTCCCTGGATAACTTACCACAGGCAGGTGCCTAGTACTGTGGTCAAGCAAGCAGCCCTTTTTAAAGGACTGTCAGATACAATCCTCTTGGTTCATTTTGTCCCCTGCTGTTACTGTTTCATGTGGGATTGCACACATTAAGAATGCCTGGGGACTTGTACTCTGGTTTAGAAGCAAACAGAACACAAACATTCTTTACAGGATACATACCAAACTACTGCATCATAAAATATGTTTAGGAGTTGATTCTTATGATTCAAAGCTGGGTCTTCCTTCTGCCAAATCAAGCAGAGACTGTTAAAGACAAGAAATCTTTTTCAGCTTAAGCATAAACAATAAATTGTTTTCTCATTGAAAATAAATAAATAAATAAATAAATTTTTGTTTGCACTTTTCCCAATATATTACCATTTTGACATTATTGAGGAAATCACTTAACATTGTAAACTTGATCAACAAAATATGTTAAGAATGTATTAAAGCTCCTCTGCATAATCATTCCCTATTGCAATATGCAGTGTGGAAAGAAAAGAAAGTAGGGAAAATAAAAGAAGCTGAACAATATAGAAGTCATGTCAACATTTTGGTTCAATTGTCTACATACAACTTCTAGCTCATTAATCCTTGTGGTTAACTTGGTCATATTTTAATAGCATGTTTAAATTAGACACACGTGCAAATACATGACGTGGCAGGTGACCAAAGATAGAGCCTCAGGCTGGACAGCTGCAGACTAATAACAACAGACAGTGCTAGGTTTCTATTATTTAACTTTTCTTTTGAATGTTTTGTTGTTCTGTTTTATTTTCATATGTTCAAAAAATACAATGCAATGCATAAATCATTGGACTGCACTGGTGAGAAAGTTATAATTAATTAGAATTCATTCATGCATAATTAGGTATTAGTTGTCAGATAGCCAAAGATCAATCCTGAGCTTTACTAAGGCAGTGTATTCAATTGCAGATAATGTTGATAGCAGAAAGAATGGGAGTCATTGGATGTTGTCATAAAACCTGGACACCTACCTTGAGTTAGTAATCAAGAAGACACTTTCAGAAATCCGTTATTCTTCATCCATGAAAGCTTGTCATGTAATTCACCACCTAAAACCACTCAGCCTTTACATGAGGAATTACATGAGGAATTCCCAGAGGAATCTATCCAGTAAGTTTGCTTACAACACAGCCCACAGATCAGGCTCTGAGTAAAAGATAATGGGAAGGCAATAAGGCCTCCTATTACAATTCCAAAGGACTAAAGTTGGAAATATAGGTTGAATTCCTTTTTCAGATTCCTTTCTGAAAGTCAGCTCCTGATTGCAGTGTTTGTACATTTCTGGAGGACTTCATGTTTCTTCATTCCTGTGGCAATGAACCTTTGCAGTACAAGCTTTCAGCAGTATACCAATATCCTGGTAGGTCAGATGAACATGTTCAACTTCAACAAAAGGTCCAACAAAAGGTCCATATCCTATTTGGTATGCTGTTCCACCACATCGTTTAGTTCATCAATACTCATAACTGAAATTTTAGCCAACAATCAAAAATTAGCAAAATAAATCATCAGCATTTGCTTACATTTTCCTCTCTTTCTTTTTTAATAGTAATGGAGGAGATAAAGAATAGATAATTCCACTTAAGAAACACAGCAGAAAATCTGCACAACATGTTTATAGAGAACTGTGATGTCTTTTTCACCTATCTTTTGCCTACATTGGTCTGTTGTTTTGTTTCTTTTTTTTGAGACAACCTGATATAGAGCACTATTATTCAAACCTTCATTAGCATTTATTTTAAAAACTTACATGCTAAATTTCAATATTAGAACAAATACTTTGTAGCTGCTGTTTTACTATTATGTTGTTCTTGTGGGAAGGTTTGCAAGATTGAGGAATTTGCATCATATCATATTTACCAAACTTTGTAGTAATTACTGAAATTCAGTAGCTTTTTGAGAACTTGCAGTAATGTATAGGATTTTCTAAAAAAAAGGAAAATGTGAGTTAGTTGCTGGCAATAACTGTGGCTATGTCTATTCAGGATCAGTAAGCACTTATTTTCAGATAAACCTTATATATCTAGAATATATAATGTCACTGAATTCTGCTGTTACCTGGACATGTCTAGTCTAAGGAATGGGTATCAAAATAAAAGCTCTTATGCCAGAACTTTTGGAACAGGTACAGAAACCTCTTCTGTCTTTCCTAGACTTCTAATGCGTGCTTGGTAGAATAAAAAATAGTATTTACACTAGTAGCCTGTTAGATTGCTAACAAAAAATTTCTAAACAAAATGATGAGACATAGCACAGAATCATTTCCAGTGCTTAGAAATAAGCTGCATCTGCCTTTCTATCTAGATTAGTCTTAAAAGAATGTCTATTCATGTTGGAGTTGCCTATCGTCACATGAGAGCACTTACTGGAGAGAAGAAATCTTTTCTGATCAATCATTGTCCTTCACAGAGTTACCAAACTGTCAGAAATATTCTGTACATGTTTGCTCAGGGAGGGGTGTATTTTCCTGCCCTTTCTAGTTTTGTATGGATAACTGGGGAACACTAGCATCCATTGTAGAGTGCAGAGTTATCAGTGGGAAGTCTCCCCTTACCCTTTTGATGAAAGGTTAAGAGCACCAGACATGAACCAGAGACACATTGCAAGTTACAAAAGCAGAGCATTTGGGGGTAAGTATAACACTTGGAGAGACTGTACAATAACAAAAGTAAAAGTGAACCATGTTGTTATGTAATAAAGCGTAGCACTTCTCATGAGTTAAGGATTATTATTTGCACATAAAAAATAGAGAAGACCACAGAGACCACTAAAGCTGGGATTAGAATGCATAAAACCCCGAATCCCAGATCTCGCCTTCAACCACTAAACCACATCTTCTATAGTTAGATGTTTTTTAAGTCATGGAGCTGCTTATTACTCAACATTCTTCAAGTACTTAAGCACCCTGCTGAATCAAGGCCCAGTTCCTGGAGACCAAAGTCCCACAGTTCTTACTCAGACATTTATCATTTGTAATCATGTAACTGGAATTTGTCTATTTTAAAACACACCCTTTTTTCTTCAAAGGATAAATAAAGTCATTAGACTCTCCAGAGTTCATGGGTTTGATTTTAGTTTGTCACTCCAGTTTGAAGGCAGAATAACTCCACTGTGCTCAGAATGATTGCATTGGTTAAAAGAGGGAGTAACATAACAAAGTCCCAGTCAAATGGCCATGTATTCTTGATGAAAATATAATGGTTTCTCATCATAATCAGCTGTGTTTGGTATTGCTACTCGTGCCATGCTGTTAACTGAGGTATATGCTCAGGGACGTTTGGATCAGGTGATCTTGGATGTCTTTTCCAACCTTAATTCTATGATTCTATGATTTTATGTTGATACATTTAGGAGTAACAGACAATCACACTGAGAACCTGCCCAAGCAAATCATTTCCATTTGATTATATTTGATTTGCAAGAAATAATGTATTAACTTTAAATAATTATCCACAAACTGGAACCTGGTCCTGAGATTCTGACATATGAATTTCTAGCCATGCTTAGCTGGCTATAATTTTTCATCTGGAGGATATTTCCATTATACAAGCTGGATGAACAGGTTATTTTGTGTAAGATCTTCAATGAATACCCATCATTGGCCTTAAAGAAAGAAAGAAAATGTATTAGCTCATGTAGACTCTGCCTTTCACATCTCCATTTACTCAAGAGCCATTTGAAGTTCTCTGCCTGCTCAGATAAATGGCCAGCTGGCTCTTATGCATAATGTATGCATTGTGGCAGGAGCAGGGGTATTTGGTAACCACATGTATGATGATTTGTGTGAGATCAAGTCACCTGTATGCTCATGCTGCATTAGTTTGTTATCATTCTGCATCTCTCAGGTACTGCCCACAGTATGTAGAACACTGAGGAGGCCAAAGTGATTGAAAGGACAGTTTTGACCTCTTCCATCTGTGTGCTGGTACAATGGTAAACAAGATTAAAACCTATGCTATTCCAGGGCCTCTTAGACTGGGCAAGAGACAGATTTTATTTAACATGGAGGACAACAGAGACAGTGTTTTGCCATACCATCACTAGATTTTTTCAACATATTAACTCACTCTTTGGGGCCACACAGCAGCTGCCAGTTAAATCATGCATTGTAGATAGAATTGCAATGAAGACTGTAATACAATGCACCATGGAAGACTTGTCTATATTAAAGATCTTCCAGTTAATTATCCTCTTAGATGCACCCTAAGGTGCAGTTCTGACAGATCCTTGTTAATCCATTTCAGTTTGAAAGCACTTGAAAACTGTATGTTAAGCTGAAATTCACTGGTAAACTCAAAATATATGTTTCTGAGGACTTGTATAGAAGACCATGCACCATTGCACAGTGTAAGTGAGGAGAGTGATCCCTGTAGCATACTCTGGCTTTTCCCAGGTTTGAGAAAGAGTTTCCTTGCTTGGGATCTTTGGCTCAAGATGTTGAAGGAAAGGTATATAGACCCTAGTGGTGGGTAGAGCTGATAGGACCAATACACTTGTTCCAGGCCAACTGTAGATACATAGGACTCTAATGTATGGAAACCCACCCTGGACCTTCCATTCAGCTTCTCATCCTCTCAATCTGTTTCTACTCCCAGTTATCTTTTCTGACACAACCATCATGGGTCACTCTACACCTTACCACACAACTTCTGCAAGGAAGGTAAAGGGAGGATAAAAATGTTAAATGTTACCATCATGTTTATGTCTTCAGCTACAGGATCTCTGCCTGAAACCTCCCCTTGCAACCATCACAGCAAGCAGGTGACTGTGTGTACTAGGACAATGCTCCAGGTGCAAGAACCTGTCCCTGCCCCTGTCTGCCCTCTGTAGTTGGGCAAACACCACTCCCCCTTGAAGACCCAAAATGTGTGGTGTTATGGTGTGTAGGGGGAGAGGCAGTCTGAATTCCATTTTTCATTTACACATCTGGGACAAATGGAATCAGAGATAAAATCTTTAGAAATCTAGAAGTCTGGATGGGCTGAGCAGCAGCTCTGTCCTACTTGATTCTAAATGCTGAGCTCACAAAAGGTCTTCCATTAACTTCAGAGTATCTAAAGGACAACAGTCTTCTGCATCTTTGTTCCAAGCAAGTTTTTTTCTTGCCTGGGTCTTCTCAAGTATCAAAGGAGAAAAGCAGACCCAGAAAGAGAAGTAGGCATCTGAATTTTTCATTTGCTTCACAAAATAAAATGAACGAGCAGCTGAACTCTTGAAAGATGATAAAAAAGGTGTCATATCCTTTTCTAAACACACAATACATGTCAGATCTCCCCCAGCACCACCCCCACTCAGAGACATATACACACTTGATCTGTGAGCAGTTCTGAAAATTTGGGCGGTAGAAACGTTTGTCACACCCACAAGCTATAACTGAGAGAAGGGAATGGGAGAAAAGCCATTCATTTTGGTTTCATGCTAAATTATCAGCATCTTGGCCTCATGCCAGCTCAGCCAGCTTATAATAATAACTGGCTCAAAGCCAAGGCTTTTTAGAGTGAGAGAGAGCACACTGCTTTCTCTTTCTTCAAAAATATTTGTTAATAATCTCTGTGTTACTTATAATCCATGCAGCTTAATTAAATAAAAATGTCTGGTTTAACTTTGCTGGTAACTCAAAACTAGAGGTGAGATCAAATTATTGGGAGTCTAGAATCAGTTTGGATTGCAAACAGGAGATATCACAGGGACTGCTTGTAGCTGGCTTTCTGGTTAGGGCCTCAGATACCCTGAGACCAGAACACAGACACTCACAGTTTGATCATGGATGGCATGAAAAAAAAGTGGAAAAAGGATGGAAATCTATGATGAAAACCTATTGCTGTATTGAACCACATCTTGAACCTTGACCTGTCATTCCTGAAGATATAACACAGTGTTTCTACATGATATGGTAAACTCTAGGAGGACTGACTTTGTCTAAAAGACAGAGTTATGATGATGCCTGACACGATATCTTTCCTGTTTTAGAATGAATCCAGTCAAACTACATTCTTAATGGCAAGGGTTGAAGGAGAAGAAAAATTCCTCTAATTCAAACAAGTGTGAGAACTGTCAGGTCTCACTTAAATTCTATTTCCTCTGGTGTTTTTGTAGTCCTTATTATTATTATTGAAACCCCTAGAGATGACCTGCTGTGATTGTACAAAAAGCCCATTATGCATCTAAAGTGTAACCACAAATAATAACAGCAAGCATAAGCAAAGCTGAAATAATATTTCATCCTTTTTAAGCATAAAATATGGCAAAAAGGAAGAGAAGATATAGTAAAGAGGTTCCCATTAAGTTGCAGGAGGAACTCCTAATGTTAATATAATGATAGATGAGATTACTGGGTGTTTTTATTAATGTCTTACAACGTGTTTCTTTTTAAGATTAGCTAATATTTTATCTTCCTCCTGCAGTGCAAAAGATGTTTCTAAAAATTGCCCGTGTACAGAAGTCCCTTTCCTGAGATTTTATACTTATTCATTGTTATAATTTTTATCAGATCTTAAATCTATCACTGTCCTGTGCTGACCTGCAGTAAACCTATCAATATATGTTGCACATACATCAAAAAGAGGGTGAAATTCAGTTCATGCTGGACATGTACCCAAATCTCTGGATGATGAGCCTTGTTATCACTAACATTCCCCAAGTTTTTTGAAGCTTAATTCTACCTAAGTGGGCTGCAAAACTGGGCCACAAAACCTTCAAGAACAATCTTTCTTTTCAAATTTCAGGCACCTTATTTTCTTCTTTCTTCTTTTAGAGTATTTTTAGTCCTTCTACTTCAGGGGCTGTCACTAAGAGGATGATGATATCACAGGAGGCATTCAGCACTTCACAAGATTAGGTCTCTGGTCCTTGCCAAAAACTGAAAGGAACTGAAGACTCAGAAAATGAAAACAAAACTTCCTTCTCTGAAATTGGGCAGATACACAGCACACTGAGCATCAGCTGCCATAACACCTTCCTGTATTGTCATTTCATTCTCCTTATTTATGACTTGAATTTTTTTGGGTCCTTGTAGACACCAGGAATGTCAAGATCACTGAAGTAGAGACTATTTTCTTTGTTATCTGTTTGTACAGTGTCTTGTTGAATAGAATTGTAACTCCTGATTAGCCTGTATAAGCCAATGAACTATAATAATAACTACCACTAGTAATAACAATGAATGAACGTGATTTTCATTTTCAGAAAGGATCTTAACCCATTACTCATCAAATTTATAGAAGGTTCTTATTTTAACTGGAGAAAAGCAATCCATATCTAGTGGATATATTGCACAAAAGACAAAGTATTTGCATTCTTCAGGTTCAAGGACTGAGAACATGATGATACCCTTTAAGGTATGATAAATCTAATACTGTGTAGTTTCTCTAGAAATCTCATCATTTTCATCTTTCATGTTAACACTTCGGCTGAAAGTTAGGCTCTGAGTCACAGATAATGTAAGCTCAGAAGCTTCACTCCCAAGTGAAACTACACAATTCACTCTGGTGGAAACCCCTCTCTTTTACAAGTTGCAGAGGACAGGTTGTGACAACTTTGTACAGGACTGGGGGGAGGGGCAGGTAGGGTAAAATGCAAGACATACTTTAGAAACTAGGCTGCTGCCTTATAATGAAGATGATTAGCAGCAGCAGAGATCAGGTGCTATTCATTCTCATGCATCCAACGTGGAAAGGTAGAGCCTGGCTAACAGCACTCTGAAGTATAAAGTGTAGAGGAAACCCTGCAGCAGAGTGCACTGGGTTGGAAAATGCCTGGTGCAAGGAAATCTTGCAAAGCCTGAGGTGGTCCTTAGGATCTTGTGGGTGACAGAGGCCATGTCCAGGCTTCCTGGCACAGCTCCTGTAGCAATGTAAGTTAAGAGAACCATTTTTGAGAAGGAAGCGAGTACACAGGGCTCTCCATGCAGAAACTGTGATTCCAGTGGTGGCTTGTGCTCATTATATAGTGTGAGATCACAAATAGAAGTTTTCACACTTGCCCATCTGCCACCAACTGACTCTAAAGAGCTGGTGAATCATACACTTAAAAGAGGGTGAATTTTTCCCCGCTGCCATTGGAATGTGTTTTTAAATTAAATATGCGCAGTACAAAAGCTGAATAACAAGGTTGTGCTGATCACACCAGACACTGTGTATAATGCTACAGACATGAGGGTCAGGGGTGTAGGCCAAGACCATGGCCCTTAGTCACTGCATCAATGAAAGCTGATTCCTCCTTCCCCTTGGTGTCCCTTTCCATGTCTGAAGAGACTATTGAAAGAAAGATTTCTTTGAGAGGAGCCAGGAAAAAAGAAGAAGGGGAGGGGGAGAGGGTTAAATAACATAAATATGGTGAAAAAAATATTATTTTTGTGCTTGCATATGGCACTTTTTTTTTCTCTATCTATCTATATGCATACATATTCCATTTGCTATTTGTAATTATGGCTTTGGCTTTACAATGTATTCATCAGTGACACTGTGATCCTTTTGTTCTGCTGCATATTAAAATGGTTCAGAAGATAGATTCAAAAGGTCTCAGGTTCCCAAGAAGGAACATAATAGGGGTAATGCATGGCAAGAACAGTTTCTGCTTCCTGCAAAACAGGAATAAATAAGGGAGCTATTGCATTACACTTTATGTACAGTACTGTACTCTTTGTCAAAGTGTTAGACAGATTCTTATCCATTGCATATACTAGTTCTTAACCTGATTTACGTCTTTAAATCATTTTTAAGAATCCCTGTGCTTACAATGGAAACCAGGCAGGATTTATAGAAGTATTACAAGCACATTCTTTTTGTGAAGAACAATGTTAATATGATCATTTCTGTCATTCAGTAAAGGGAGAAAAAAAGGACAAAGGAATGTTTTTGTTTTTCATTCCCGCTTTAAACATAAGTTTTCTCTGGGTGTGACTAATCTACATGAAGTATAACTGTATCCATTATACACTGTAGTTTTGTGCAATATGTGACAGCTGTTTGATCCTGTCACTAAAGTCCATCTTGCCATGGAAAAGAGACAGGTGTATGCTGCAGTGAAGATAAAATGCTCTTTTTTCAGACTGCTGGACAGAACTAGACACCTTGATTTTCTGATTGCCAGCACATCCTATGTATCTGTATGCCATCACTAAAAATCTTTCCAACCCCAGATCTGTATGGCCCATTTGCGGAAGAAATCAAGTGCACTGCAGATGTCAGATCTCAGGTGCCCCAGGACTCAAGCTTTACGTTGGATATGCTATCTGATTTTTTGAAAACATGACTCCAGCATCCAAGCTTAAGGCAAGATTGTTCCACACCGCAAATGAAGAGGCAGTGCAAACCTCCTAAACAGTTCTGAACACAGCTGTATCGCAAAGCTGTATCCCTTGAATGTGAGTGATACTCATTATTCTTGTGATCTGTTCATATCTACCTCAGTCAGCCTTGTGCAGTGGTGGGAGAACAGTCAAGTGTTCACCCAAAATCAGTGTTTGACTGTTGCTCTTAACAGTGAGCATGTAACATGAGCACATAACTAAGCAATGTCGTGCTGACTGAGAATACCCCAGCTTGCCTCCACACTACTAGGTACAGAAGAATATGCCTAAATCAGTGGGATATTGGGACCGGGATAATTCGCTTGATCAAAATCTGGTAGTTGGGCCTAACCTACATACAAGATCTTGTATCTTTGTACAGAATGAATTTAAAATACACCAGTTTATTCCATGCTAGGTGGACTGCCTTTAAGAGCTTCTGAACTGTGCTGCGGAGATGTGACTAGGTTTGCTGGTCCTCAGATTGTCATCCAGAAAATAGACACAGTTTGTCCTAACTCCTGTTTCTTGTTGGCCTGACTGTATAAAAAGCATTAAGAGAATTTGATGAAGGGGTCCATGCTAGTCATTATTTCAGGAAATAATGAATATTCTGTCAGTTATTTGTTTCTCCTTACCACGCAAAAGCAAATGATTCTTTCCACCCCTTCATATTGCAGATCCTACAAATCTGGAATTGATGAAATCAAACAAAACCTTAAAAAGTGGTCAAAGGAGGATGAGAAAAAGATGGGCTCAGTTGGCAAATGTAGATCTGCTGTTCTTAAACAATGAAGAATCCAAAGTATTTAAGTACATGCCTTATTTTAACATCATGATTGTCCTTGCTGACTCGGGCCTTCTTTGTCTGTAGATCAGGTATTAGATTATATTCATGTTTAGGACAGTGAAAAATAAGTGAAAGATGTGCTTACTATTTCCTCTTCTTTACGTCTCTTTGATTTTAACTGCTATGAATATTTATGTTAAATTAATGTTGGCTACATATCATTGACATTATGGTTAAATTATTAGTGTTGTCTTAGTTGCTAGTAACTTGTTATTCGATCTCATTGTGAGCTTATTTCCTCCCCAAGGAAGTTTGGACACAACTCTGACATGAGAATTATAAAACAATTTTTTAAAACACTATTTCTAGCAGTCACATTAGTGCATTTTTCTGCTGATAGTACAGCTAACTAGGAGCTAAAGTACTTGCTCAGTGTTCAGAGCTGTGAAGGATAAAAGCCTGCTCAACAAACAATCTTCTTAATTTCCTCCACCTCAGCCTTCTCTCTTCCTCACACCTTCTGCTTCTTTTATCTTTCTCTCTATCAGCCTTGCTTATACCTGTCCCTAAAACACTTGAGCAGGAAAGACAAATTGATATTAACCTTTCACCATTAAAGAAAAAAAAGTGATATTTTTGATGTATTTATATGCTTGTGTTCAGGCACACTATACTTAGCCTAAAGATCATGTAATTAGGTGACTACAGTCTTTCCAAACAGGCTCTTTCCCTCTGCCTCTTATAAATCAGAAGTTCTTTTAATATATCTACAATCTTCAAGGATATGTTTGAGGGAGAAGAAGCTGGATACTGTACTTCTGAGAGGATATTGCTCCAATCTCTTAGCTACAAGGTTCTGCCTTGCACAAAGGCAGGAGAAGGCTGGTCAGCTTATTGGTGGTGTTTTATCCCACTAAGTTTTACCTTGCTCCTTCTCAGCTCTTGCTTGGATTGGGGAATGAGGAGAGGCTTTTGCCACACACTGATGCATCTGACCTCAGTGGCTCCAGCAGAATTCAATGGATGGTGGGAGGTGCTCCCTTCATGGTGTCTTGCCTGCAAAACAATCAGCTC
This sequence comes from Aythya fuligula, assembly GCF_009819795.1. Classification (NCBI taxonomy): domain Eukaryota; kingdom Metazoa; phylum Chordata; class Aves; order Anseriformes; family Anatidae; genus Aythya; species Aythya fuligula. Next base: position 13,684,690 of record NC_045563.1, on the reverse strand, counting down.
CTCTTCCAACTTGTAGAGTTCCCAAAGGCTTTGTTGCTCAAAATGTTCACTGATAGAAATGGAGGTATAAAAGTTTTCAAACCTAACGTGTTATGGCAGCAGAGTATACAGCCCTTTGATGACTTACTTGATAATTTGCTGTATGGCTTGATCATATTCCAAGATCTGCATTCATTCTGCTCATACCCTTAAGTGAGTAACACTGAGCCTTAAGAAACACGACGCTGATAGGCAGGATGTATTGAACAGACCTCATCATTTTGCTTGAACATGGTCAAAGTCCATCTCTGCCTGCAAAATAAGTCATCTACCTGTTGTAAGTGGGAGAATCCTCACTCACTTTCCATCGCTAAAACAAACAAACAAACAAATAAATAAAAAATATCTGTTGCTTTGTCTTCTGGTCTTTTAAATGTTTGTGATTCAGCAACATCATAATGAGTCACACAAGTCTTACCTATCACTACAGCTTTGTTGAATTCCTTGCTATCATCAACTTATGTAAGACATTTCTTTGAATCATTTTGTGTTTTTTTTGGAAGAATGTCACATTTGAGTTTTCCACACTGATATGCCGGTAGCTTTTAATTTGAGGGGATATATATTATCAGGTGTTGCGCTATCTCTGTTGTAAGCCACAGTTAAAATACAGAACAGATTGGTGTGTTGGTATCCCCTTTCAGGGGATTTATTTATTTATTTATTTATTTATTTTAAGTATCCTTCTCAGTTAAGGCCTTCAGTTATTTCCCTACATGGAAACTGTGAGCCTTTGAAAGCAATGCCCATAGTACAGGAGATGGGGTCTTCTGTTTCCTCTGATCCTCTCTTGCTATGTAGGTCTTTCCATTTATGGGGAGACATTCACAGACATTTGAGACAAGCAATCTGGGGTTACAAGGAGTCCCAAAGTGAGGGACTAAATTTATATCTATTTAATACTGTTTGGGTGTGCATAATAACAATCTACTACAGCAAAGGGGAATTTGTGTGGTTCACTGGAACTGAGCAAGAGGTGGAAGTGGTACTCTCATTGCTAATGAGAAGAGTGAAGAGTTATGGACGGGGAGGGAAACTCAGAAATGCAACAATGCAGCCTGCAAAAGAACATATGAAGCTGGAATAAAAGAGCTGCCCCTGTCTGACCTTCTCACTTGCAGTTTGAATTTGGTCATTCTAAATGTTAAGCACTAGAAAAAAGTAAGATATTCTTTCAATCATATATGCTTCCTAGAGAAAGTATTGTGAAGAATTGATTTTTACTGATATTTGGAGAAGTTAGTGATAGATATGACTGTGGGATGAGTAATATGTAAAAATATCCACTCAGACTGAGTCAAAACAATGTAAATTATGCCTGAGTCAATAATGAGTATAGGATTAGGTATACTGGACTTGATTTTCCTCTTACTTACAACATCAAAAATTAAAATTAATTCAATAGACTACATAACACTAATAAAAGTGGAAGCAGCTACTTTCAGACTGCACAATCCATATTAAGGGATAAGCTCTGTTTTGTAGCTGAGTTCAGAAACTAAGGTTCAAATTCCTACTTTTGCCTCAAGTTCAACTTTTACCTCAAGTTCTACTTTCACCATTGAACTCTGTGCCCTGTTACAACCCTTTTAATTAATAAGCAGAATCTATTCAGATCAAAAGCAATCCAAAATGGGGAACTCTTCTCACTTACTATCTGATCAGATGATGACCAGCACATCTGCAATGGGAAGTAAAAATGTGAAATACGCATGTTTCAATGGGAATGATTCCAAGGTCTTGAGGAAGACAGATGAATGAGCATGAGTGGTTGATGAATGTATCTCCTGGTTCAGTGCTTCTTGAATGAAACAAATGTATGACTTTACTTTCTTATCATCTTTTTGACCCATCATCTTTTTATTTACCTGTGTTTTTATTTCAGTGCACATAGAGAGATCTTTGTTTTCCTGTAATCTCTGACATTGCATGGCACTGTGACTGAAAGGATCAAAAAGGGAGAATCTAGAATGGCACATTACCAGTCACCGCTGCCACAGGCTGAAAAGAAAGAAGATTGATTTTTTATTATTATTTGTATATAACAAAATCAAAATCAAAACCAAAAAACCTCACGTCATGACTTTTAAAACTATTGTTAAAGTATTTTTTTCCTCGTTTTGTTGAACATATGCTGTTTGTTATAGAAAAGCAAATCCTTTTCCTGTATCTTGAAAGTGTTTTTATTGCTGTTGTTGTTGTTTCCCCGATACATTATATCTTAATTTTTGTAAAAACAATTACAAATATTAAAGTGCATGGATTGACTGTTGAAAAACAATTATTCCTTGATGTGTTGGCTTTATAAATTGCCATGAAAAGGTTGCTTACCACCCAGTCCCCTCTTTTCCTTGTTATCTTATTTTAAAACAAAATATGAACAATTTTAGAATTGTTTAGATTTTTTTTTTTTTTTAGAACAAAATTAGAACAAATATCTTCCTGCCCATTGTAGTGATCAGTCTTAGAGTGAAAGTCAGACACAATCTCAAAATCTGTGCATGAAAACAAAGGGAGAAGGACTAATAAGTAGCATGCTTATCCAGGGTCACTGCTCAGTTCCTCCCCAAGCTGCCCTCTTCCTGTGTGACCTTGGACCTTATCCCACTTCTTGTTACTCTGTAAAATAGAGGTAGAAATACTTGACGTTGCACAGAGGTATTGTGAGAGAGATAAACATCAAAGTCTGGGAGGTGCTCAAACACTACAGAGATAGAGACAAGATAAGTACTGTACCTAGAAAAAAAATCCATTATATGACTGAAAAGCCCAAACAACAATGCTTTAATCTTTAATCTTACAGTTTAAATAAAGCCTTGTCATATCCCATTGTGTAGTTTTCATTAATGTTTATTCCAATAGCTCTGTTACAGTGACCATCTGGAATCATTCAGTCGTACAGTGCTACTCTGGGCACTAATTTCTTAAGTCCTGAGAACAGGGCCCCGAGCCTTACAGAAATGCAATCATGGACCAAGCCGGTTTAGTATTGAATTACCACAGTTTAAGTACTTACCAGGTCCCCATGATGCTCTGGTCCCTCTGTTCACACATGCTTTTTACACATGGAAAATGTAAGGTAATATAACTTACCTAAGCTGCCTTTCAGTGCAGGTTAAGGACATGCACTTACTGATACATCTTAATTATTTAACATGGGAAGATCACAATAATTAAGCCTGTAGACATTTGTTTGTTCAAAAGCTTTTCAGTTCTATCCCACCAGAGTCACTAGCCAAGAGTTAGTCAGAACATCCTCACTGTTTTCCTGGCTGCTGCAAAACGGGCCTGTATTTTCAACCTCATCTTTCATTTCTTTGACTCCTTCACCAGAAAAAGCTCAGAAGTGTAGGGGAGAGTCAGGTTCTCTAGGCGATCAGCTCATTGATCCTTCATAGTAAGCTGGGATCAAGCCTCTGGATTCTTCAAAGCCTTTTTGTAGGGTCCAAGATCCCTGTCTCAGGACAGAAAATGCTACAGGCTCTCAGCTGTGAAGGCTAAAGTGAGATATGAAAGTCACAACTGCAAGAAAGTATGGTAGAAGGTGAAGTTCTCCTACAGTTGTCTTCTTTGCTTCATATACAGCTCAGATTAAGGAGGAATTCAAAGAAGTTTTATGGTAGCAAGTGGCAATATGGGGTGTTAATAAGTTTGCAGACAGACAGTGAAATACATTTACAGAACAATAAAATAAATAATCAAAATAAATAATCAACATTTGAGCTAAAATGGCTGATTTAGTTTACATTCTCCTGAACTGAAATAAAGAAATGAAGTGAAATGAAGTGAAATGAAATGAAGTGAAATAAAATAAAACAAAACAAAACAAAACAAAACAGTGTAATTTTAAAATTGCAAAAACATTAGCACATTGCTGCTCCAATGAAACACGGTAGAACAAATCTGTTTGGAGGCTGGTCAGTTTGCGCCTGATGCCTAATCGAGAGCTTCTTTTTTGCCACAGTCCCTAGGGCACTGCTTTATCTTCAAAGCTTGAGCCAACAAAATTCACATCTTCAAGTTGTCTGCAGGCTGTTTTTCTTTCTTTCTTCCCTTCCACCCCCCCACCCCCCCTTTCAGCTCTCCATCCTGGCTCAGTTAACAAACCTATTAATCCCCAGTCAAGTACATACACGCAAAACTCTGATGAAAGAAAGAAAATGTGGAAGAAAAAGACCAGAACTCTACGGATCAATACTAGCACTATTATTTTCCTTCTGGTTTCTTCTCTGTGTTCAGCAAAATTTTATGCAAGCATCTAGTTTATGTGGCAAGACGTAGCTTTGATACCTCTACTTCATTGTAAACTTGGGCTATCTCAATTAAGTGGCCACTACTTTGTTCAAAAGATAGCTTCAAAAGATAGGGCTGTTTCATGAGGAAATTTTTAAGATTCCAGTGGTCTGCTGTTAACAGAAATTAAGTTGTGAGCCAGTATGTTTTAAGTGGTTAATTCCCATTTGTGCTTTTGAAAGATTATTTTTTTTTTAACTTGTTATCATTATTTCAATAATGTAGTGGGGAAGGAAACAGATACCAGAAATCTTTTTAAAAGTACCACTGCAACTCTGCCTATAAATTAAACAATTAAATGTGTAAGATCCATGAGTAGACACCTACAGACTCAACTGAATAAACAACAGTCTAATAGGATGAATTAAATCTACACAACAGTGGAACACATAACAGCATGTGAGGTTGAAGATATCCATCGGTATATTCTATTGCTTGAATGTGCCGGTGTTTTGAAAATGTAATCCACTATATGTTTATGCCTATTTATCCCTTCCTTTCTTCCCACCGACCCCCCAATTATTTCATTCCTATGGAATGTGATTTAGTGCAGAATATTGAATCTCTTCATTTCAGGGCATGCACAGTGTTTACCTGTAACTCTTAAGCTACTGTATCTTAATGGGATCTTGAAGGAGGGGTCAAGGTTACTTAGTTACCATGCTTAATTCATTCTTGAGGAGGTTTAAATAGAGACTGATGGCATGATAATGTTTGATAATCATTGTTATTAACTAAGGGAGAATCAATGATCACCTAATATTTCTGCTGGTTTTAGAAACAGATCCTGAGACTGAAAAGTCAAAGTCATTAATCAGCCCATAGTATGATCTACATGAAAAAAAACTACATCCTTGCAGCACATAAAGCATGTCATCTCCTGTTCCGTGCATGTAATCTTTCAATGTAAATTTTATGAAGATTTACCTAGATCTCTGATCTCTGATCATTTTTTTGTCTTCATCATACATGTATTTTAAATATTTCTGGCTCGTTTTCAAGTTTCTCCATTTTCACCCACAGTCAAAAATGCAGCTGGCTGAAGCTGCAACTTGGAGGTGGCATGTAATGAGAAGGGTGGGGGGAATCCCTATCTATGTGATACAAAGATCAGCCATTTGCTAGCTGAAATCCTATTCAGGAATATCTCTTAATGAGAACTAATTTACTAGCACTACTGTTTATATTATTTTATATTGTTTGTACTACATTTTGTAGTGTTTATAATAGTTAAGAGTTGTATAATAAACAATAAATAACAGAATTATTATTTGTTCTATTAATCGTGACAGTATCAGTCTCAGTCATGACTAGAATTTTTCCATACTTGAACCGCGTAATTCCAGAGCCAAAAACATTCTCTGCCCTAAAGTGTTTGTAACTAAATACAGCATTGGATGTCCACATTAGTCAATAAAATAACAATACAGAGAAATATATTTCAAAGCATACCTGTGGTGGGTTGAATTATTAATACCATTTAACAAAAAGCAAACTGCAACTCAAGTAACCATAAAGTGATATTTTCACTACTTTACATTAATATGGGGTCTGAAATTATGTCATCATCTTGTATCTAGACAATTGTATTCTTAATGCTCTTTATTCTCTATCACTTCAGCCAGCAGCCTGTGTTGCTGGTGCTTAAGGTCCAGAGATTACCCTCAAGTGACAAATGATTATGTATGTACATACAGTTTAGTATTTTTCCTTTTGAGTTTAACTTAACTGGGAGATGCCAAGACTCCTGGAAATCAGGGTTGTTGTTTTTCAGCCTCAGGAATGGAGAAGAGAGGTATCCTGCCTTAATATGAGATTTCAACATTTCAACTATTCAACTATTGCCTGACTTTCACAAGCCTACAGAACAACCATAGAAAAGACAAGTCTCTTGACATGCACCTTGTGCTTTAATCACAAGAACATCCTTAATTAGAGGCAAATTCTGACACTGAGTCAATTAGATCACTTGTGTAATAAGGTAGTCCCGGGTGAGAGTGACAGTGGCAAAATCTGGTCCTTGATAAATGAAAGGTAATGCTGAGTACTTCCCTAGGACTTTGATGAGAATGCACAGTAGCTCTCTTGTCTAAAAGTCTGAAGCTTTCCTGCCTTCCCTTATGAAAGTAAAGGATTTCTAAATATGCTCTATTATTATTATTTATTTAAAAATACAGTAAATTATTCATTTTCTTTTTATTCTCATTTGAAGCAAAAACTGTGTTCACATTTCTGATATTAATTGGTTGAGATTTTCAAAGCTGTAGTAGCACCACAAGAGTGGAATTAAAAATCTTATCTTCTAGTCATTCACTCACATGGAACGCTCACCATTGCTGTAATTATCCCAAGTGTTTCCCCTCCTACCTATAAGTTTGAATTATGTCTTATCCTATGCTGAAACACCAACTCTTTCTATAGGAGATGACTTCTGTTCATTTCTCATCTTTATTGAGTTTTTGTGCTTATTTGTTTCCCAAAATACCCCTTTCATTTTACCATTGGAACAAACTTGTGATAATAGGGACAATTCTTTTGTCAGCACACATGATTTACTAGATCACTGTGCATTTCAAATATTTCTAAGAGGTTATAGAATTTCTACAAGTCATAGTAGAAGGTCATTTATTTTCTGTGTTTTTAACCTTTTGAGGCAGTACATTGAATCAGAAGGAAAAGAGAGTAAAGATTTTGAAGAAATTAAAATGTTTCTATTTTGCTTTGATAAATTTCAAATTTCAACCTTTCAACTGGTTCAGATCTATGGTTAGTGAAATGCATCCTTTCAAATGGAGCAGCCACTGCATATATATAGCTCATCACTTTCCAGCTGCAGCCTGTCAAATTATCTAGATTGAGAATATTCTAGATTGAATATCATCAGTGAACGATATGATTACTTGTAAAAGTAGTGCTCTAACTTTAATAATTGCTTAAACTCTGGATGGGTCTTCTGGCTATGAAAAAATTTCTTGCAAGTGATAAAAGTTCCCAAGACTACACAAAAAATATAAGAGATTCAGTGAAGATACTGCAGTAATTGTTCATATGCTGAGAAGAAATGCTTCCTCTGGAGTGGAAAGAAGGCATAAGGGGCCAAAATTGTAATGAAGACATGGAGTTATAACAGAAATAAATTTAGCTCCATGAGTTTAGATGAGCAGCCTGGACAAAATGGTACGTGACAGCTCTTCAGAGACAGGTTTTCCTCTGAGTCTGTACTGCCACTTTAGCACTACATGTTTTTCTTAGCCCTAATCATATGCAGTGCAAGAAAGAAAAGAAACTCAGCTGCTTCTAAGTGGTGAAAAAGACAGTAGCTTTAGAGATTCAGATGAATGGGTAAATGGATAGATGGACAGTGAGTAGAACCCCACCAGATAAACTTACAGTATAGGCTGGCCAATTTTCTGAGCCTTTTTTCTCAATGAGTTAAAGAGAAGCACATGGTTGTAATAACTGGAGAGTCAGGCTCAATATCATGGTGTTCAGACATTGACCAAATCTCTTATCCAGGACAGTCAGAGATTCTTTGCCTTTTGAAAAAGGAAGACATTAAAAAAAAAAAAAAAAAAAAAAAAAAAAAAAGAGCCAAAAGAGCCATTCAAGTAGGGCATTTGGAGTTGAGACTCCAAAATAAAGTCAAAGACAGATCATCTTATTTAACCAACATATCAAGTCATTGTCCTTCTAAAAATATTTTATGAAGGGGTAGGGAAATCGCATAGTCTGAGAAAATAAAAATATCAACTCTTTTCAAACATAAAAAGATTGTTGCTTATGACAATTTTCATCCAAAGATCTAATTAGTCTTTTCTTATTAGAATTCTGGATTGACACTAAAATAAAATTAAAAAAAAAAAAAAAAGAAAAAAAAGAAAATGAGACTTTAAAAAAAAATATCTCTAACTATTGACAGAACCATAGTCATTAAATAAAATAACTTTATTGTAATAATGAGCATGTCATCAGAGGTTTCTTTTTTGCAAACAACTTTCTGTTAGTATTTTTACAATGCATTTCAATTTTATTTGTAGTTGCACCTCTGGATATTCGCTCAATAATCAAAAGCTACTTATAGAAGAAAAAATATATTCAAATTTTTGCTAACATGCTTTTGTTTTTTCATCTGAAAGATCTGCATATTCAGGTGACTTCCAGGTAGAAATTTAGACATTTACCCTCAAACCACTGGTAGATGGTGCAAATAATGTGGTAGAGAAACAACTACTTTGATTTACCCTTGTAATTTATTTTTGGGCACAAAAATATTGCTATCCTTTTAATATATGCAAATTGTACAAACATGGAGCACAGGCCTGAGTCCTTTGAAAAATTTCTCCTTAATCTGCTAGACAACCTTGGTCATGTATTTGGATAAAGCATCAAAATTAATGGATGAAGGGAAAGAGGCAGATGTAACATATTTGGATTTTAGGAAAACATTTGATACAGTGTCTGACAAAAACCTTACTTGAAAACTTAATTGAAGCTGGCTTGGAGAAGAACAGTGTTATGTGGATTGAAAACAAACATTAATGGATAAATGGGTAAACAAGACTGCAAAAAAAGAAGGGTAATGATAAACCACAGTGTAATAATTGAGGAATGGTGCCTACTGGGGCACCAGAGGAATCAGGCTTTGGTCTTATGTAACATCTTTATTAACTATCTCAAATATAGAATAAGTAACATATTGATAAAATTAGTGGGTGATAAGAGTGGATGATTAGCGGGTAGTGGATGTGCAGGAGATGTAAAGGACAGGAATGAAGAGTTGGATGAATTAAATAGAAGACCATGAATAGAGGTTAAACAAAAAAACGTCAAGTTGTTTCAATGTACAGCACTACATGTACTTCTATCTATGGGGTAGAAGATCTTCCGAGAAATGATCCAGAAGGAAGACCTAGAAGTAGTGGCTAAAAATTAAAAATAAATATGAGCTCTACTTATAACATAGCAGCAAACAGAGGACAAAGGGAGACTGAAGATACAGAAAAACTGTGTCATAAAATATCATATAATGAGGTCATAACCCTTACTTACATAACTGTGGTCTTCCATACAAATGGTATACTGTTTCTGTCCTGGACACTGATAAGAAAGCATACCATCTGGAACAACAAATAAATAAATGATCAGAAGGGAGCTACATGGAAAACTAATGGGGAAAATCTAAAGCATACGTGCTATTTAAGAATATGAAAATGGAAATCGCAATTCTGCACATGGTTGATAGCTGAAACCAAGATACATCTTTTAAGAAAAAGATAAAACTGAAAACAACAAGAAAAACCTGAAAGAAAGATGCAAGCTGAGCAAGGGTGATATTCTTTACTTACATTAAGTATAATTAGACAGTAGAATAGTTATCACAGGAGAGTGATGGAGAAAACATGCCTGGGTAATTTTGACAGTAAAATTTCTGATCATGTCCAGCTTCCTTCAAGTGGCAGAAAATGTTTTCTGAACTGACACATGTACCATAGTTAAGTTACACTCCACGCACCTGATGCACCTGATCTAAACCTGATCTAGGGTTGAAGCCTTCACAGATGGTAAGCTACTGTGATTTAGAACATATGCAGACAAGTGCCCTGTCTTCTCTAAGGCTATGCTCAGTGATAGAAAACCTGGGGGAAAACAAAACAAATGAACAAACAAACAAACAAAAAATGCTAAAAGAGAAGGTCTGTTAGCAACTGGAAACTTTGGCTATACTCTACGGAGATTGGCCAGCTCAAATGCCCAGGGCAGAGCTTGGAACTTTGATTTATGTCTCCCTGTGCCAGCTTTGATGAATTTGGTGCAATATTACATTGCAAAGGGTGTCTGGAAAATTCTCTGACTATCATGTGAGGTGTCAACATGCATGTAGAGGTGTTATGTAAAGTCTAGTACAACTATGGTAATCAGACGTATCAAGTGACAAGCCTCTCACAAAGTCTTGGAACCCGAGAGCATTGCACATGGGGATGCACCTGGATAAAGAAGCAGACAGTCTCTGCATGGGGTCAGAGGAGGTGGAAATCAGCCTCCTCTAGCAGGTGTTGCCCTACTTGAATGGCTGCTCAGGGAGTGCTGGCCAGAACTTACAGAATCAGATGTGGTGCATCAGCAAAGACAAGAAGCTAAGGGAACTACAATTGTATTGCTGCAGCAGATGCGTTGAGAGGCATGGTGGATCAGAAAGCCACAATGACTTCTTGTATGTAGAAGTAGCTGGATCTTCTGGGAGACAAAAAGTAGAGGGAGGTAAAATTTGCCTGGCACCAGCCTTTCTGGGGACGTAATCAGTCCTTTTTTTTTTTTGCATGTTTCACTAGAAAGGGCCACGTATCTGTGCCTACTGTGCACTCAAGCTGCAGCTGTATAATCCTCTGGGACTCTGAGGCCAACAAGGAAAATGCGTATTGTGACAGGTTTCCTACACTGTGTGGCATTAAACTCATTGCTTACAAATTTATAGGGGTCATTCCAGAGCCAGCAAATCATTTCCTTTCTTCTGACTGGGATCATATTCTGAGCTAGGCTTGTTCTCTATCCTGATGTGTAGGGTTTGCAGACCAACGCATATGAACCAGATGAACATATGAACACATCTTACATAATCTCAGAAGGATGAGTGTCTACCACGAAATCAACAATAAAAACATCCATTAATTTTTTAAGTACTGTATGACCAACACATGGTATTTGCTCAGTTCTTCTTTCCTCCCAAAGAGTCCTAGAGCATTTTATTCCCTCATCTGACACTGAAATGCAGCCACCTCTGGGGTGGAAGCCAGCAGCCATTCAGCATCAGGGACAGTGCCATATTTAAGCAAGATAAATGCACAGAAGAAAGACCATCTGTTATCATGCCAGTCAATTTGTAGATACAAGTAGATCCATAGCAAGTTGTGACAAACCCATGTGCCAGAGCCCCCTCCAATATTTCTAGCACAGTACAGGCAAGCATAAGGAAGTCATTTGGGTACACCCTAGCAGCGCTGTCAGTTTGCCTGGGAGGACTCTTTGCACTTGATGATGTCACTGTTCTAACCACCCCAACCTGTACAAGGGACCAAGCAGGTCTGATAGTACCAGTCAATGGTCCTCCCCTTTATAAGGCCATAAAGGTAGGCATGACAACTTTTTTGCTCAGCTCTAGTTCGTGTTTTTTGCCAAAGTCTCGAGCCAAAGCTCCTCCGAAGGAGTGCCCAGAAACATTTGGCTCTAAAACCAGGCTGAGGGATATCTAAGTGCCAAGCTGTAGAAGCCTCATGGAGTCTCTGTGGCCAAAACTGTGGAAAAGGAAATTTGCTCTGAATAGAGCCCTCATAGATCAAACATTCAGAGTAGACTAAACATCTTTGACAATGAGACTAAGATTTCATGGCAAAGCAGTTTTGCTCAGTAATTTGTTCAGATCTAAATGCTTTTAGTTCTTCTAAGTTCATTTCTCACCAAATTATTTTCTCAGGACAGTTCGTTTGAACATAATAAGGCATCCAAGCCTCAACTACAGCAGACCTTTGCAATACAACTACATGTGTTATAATACCTTATTTTCTGTCATGGATATTTAATCAAATTCACTAAAATTATGGACTGTAATGGAGATTTTTCAATAATGTATGTTAAAAGGGTCCTTATGTAATGACTTAGAAGTAGGGAGGGAAAAGATGATAGTGTGTTTTAGCATACAATATGCTATGAAGGATTAGCTAAACTATTGGGAAGCCCACGCAAGTCTCTACTACCCTCAGTGCTTGTGAGTCATTATGGTCTTGTTTGTTTCTCTGATAAATTCAGTAAACTGGGGTGCAGTATATCACGCAGCAATGCCGTATATCATTCCATTCTCTAATAGCAACATAAAACAACCATTGATTGCAAACAGGCTCTTTTAAAGATTCACTACACTGTTTGGCATTTCCAAATGTTTTTATGTTGGCAAGCTAGTATAATAACTCATATGAGATCAAAATGCATATAACTTTATCCAAAGTATTCCACATGCTAATTAAGTAAACAGAAGTGTACTTGTCCCTACCTCCCCCATCAAAAGCAAGTATGCTTATTCTCCAGAACATTATTTCACTTCAACTTCTCCTCTTTATGTATCATTCCAAACCTTCATCCCCACCTCCAGCATTCATATTCCTGTTCACTGACTCTCTTGTTACTGTCTCTGTCTTTTCATATATCTAAAATATTAAAGCGAAGCAAGGTAATGAGTCACTTTTTATCTCTCCAAGGAGGAGAGAGGAAGATGACACACTGCACTGATCTTACTAAGAAAAGTACAGTATGTGTGGGGAAATTTTTTGTTTTGTTTTTATTCAATCTTTATCAAAACTGCATTGTACAAGTCATCTTCATTCTCAGAAAAAAAAAAAAAAAAAAAAAATGAAAAAAAAAAAGAGCAAAGCAAAGCAAAGGCAGGTGAAAGAATCGCTAACAATGATACCAATTTTTGCATTTCAGTTCAGGGCACTGTGCACTATAGTGCAGCTTGAAGTCAGTCATGTCATAAATAAATAAATAAATAAATAAGTAAAAATCTGATATGTATTAATTTCAAACAAAGTAAGGTTCTCCTTGATGTCCATATGTGTAAATCCCAGTAGCAATACTCATCCACATAAGCCAAGGGAAGAACAGACCTCTTAGCTTTACCTGTGTCTTCACATGTGAATTCAGAACTACAATCTGCCATTAACATCTTTCTGGTTTTTGTCTTTTTTTGAAAGAGTGGGCACCTCTAACAACTTCACAAAGCATGAATAAGGGGTTATCCTTGAGCTGACATTCTGAGACACATTCTGCAAAAGACAGGGGGGCAATGTCTGTGGGTCTGGGTCTCAATTGCTGCAGGACTGGGGAGCCTTTTTGAAAGGCTTTCACTCTGAGTTGGTCACTTGCTTAAGTACTGGTGGGATTTTGCACCTACAATGCCTCAGGGAAGCAAACTGCAGGGCAGGGGGAGCACAGAGTAAATCCTGCACAAGCTATGTGCTGGGGCTGGGGCCAAGACATCACTCCCGCTAAGGAATTTTCAAAGGAGTTCACCTGGGTGAAAATAGCCTTTGAGGTACAAATCATTCACATCCCAACTTGTGGCTGTAATTGCTTATGCTAGAGGAACAGCCAAAACCAGCTGCTCCACATTGTCTCATTAGACCTGCCATTTTACACACAGCGGCCAAAGACAAAACAGGCAGTTGTTTGGCAGAAGCCTGGGGCTGCTTGGCACTGCCACAGAAGCATGCTCTTAGTTCTTGCTGTGGCCAACCCCTAGCACAGAGAGTAGGAGAAAGAGAGGAGGAGGAGGAGGCGGCGGCGGCGAAAGAGGAGGAGGAGAAGGCGGAGGAGGCAGCAGCAGTGGCATTGGCGGCAGCAGCAGCAGCCCACAGGCAATGCCAAGACTCATTATTGCAACACGACTTACAAGTTGTAGGCTAGCTTTCTAAGCAGGTAACAACTCTTGCAATGGCAGAGAGGGACACACACCTTATCTGAATCTCTCAAGTAACACTGTAAGGTCCTTGAGAATGGTGAAGAGTGAAGGGAATTATGCTGTACCCAGCCTACCCTTGAGTCTGGCAGTGGGTTTTCATCCCTGTATGTTTTTGTGAAAACGGAGATGGTGAGCCAGCTTTCGAGTACTTTGTTCAATAACATAGGAAATAGAGTGCCATTACTGAAAGATTAGCTGTGACTGTCCTAGCTCAGACACCTATCATGATTAAGTTGCCTAGTGATGATACATTTCCCTTTTTCCTGGCTCTTTCAGACTGCATTCCTCCAAAACTTCCATCCTAAAGGCAGGAGGCAGTGTAAGAGGAAGGCCCTATTATTGTACAGATTCTCTTCCTCTGTAAGTGTGTGATACAGAGGCAGAACCACAGTCAGCAGGGCTGGCTGTGAATCTTGCACTTTCATATGATGAGGTACCATCTTGTTGATACAGCATAACTTTAGTACTCTCCTATTTATCTATGTTGGATGAGACAATATTAATCCCTTCAAAATAGTATCTTGTAACTCCCATTGCAGATCCCTGTATTCCCTCACAGGGAAGTCACCAAAACAAAACAAACCAAAACAAAAAACTGATGAAAGAATGACTTTCTTTCTGTAAAGAAAGTAGAGCTGCAGGTTTTGTTTACTGCCATGGCATCTTTTCTATTTTCTTGTGGCCATTGTTAATAAGACTACTCACAGCTTCTAGACTTTCTGGCCAGCATCCAGTTGCACTACAATGAAGAGCACAAAAATTTGCATTTGGATACCACAATTTTGTCTTCTTTCCCTGAGATTTTTACTTGGTCATTGAGCTCCATCATGACAAATGTGGCAGTATCTCTGATATAGAAGAGCAGACTGCTCTGTGAAGTAGGGCTAGAAAAGTCTGGATGGTGAGGCTGTATGCCAGTCACTTCTACCAGAACAGTATGCTTGGTTCAGTCCCCTTGCCTGCTCAGGAAAAGAAGTCTGGTATTTGCCAATCCACCCATTGCCTGCCCAATTAGTTCACTTTTTCCAAGGAAGACTTTATGCATGTAAAACTGCATAAAGTCTAAACTGCATGCTCAGCCTTCCTCAGGACACAAGAGAGCTTGATTCACCACACCCATCTAAGTGAACTTCAGAGCTGAAGGCTGAAGTGCTTGCCAAGGCCTTCCTTCTGCAGGCTTCAGGAGTAGCACTTCAACTGAACTGAACTGAACAAAATATGCAAGTAAGCATTTAACTCTCAGCTATGCTTTGGGAAAAATC
This sequence comes from Aythya fuligula, assembly GCF_009819795.1. NCBI lineage: Eukaryota > Metazoa > Chordata > Aves > Anseriformes > Anatidae > Aythya > Aythya fuligula. The sequence continues at coordinate 13,669,588 of NC_045563.1, read as the reverse complement.
TCCCGGAAAATCTGCAGCAGATTTGGCTGGGACAAACTGTAGAATGCCCACACTTTATCCTGAAACTTCGGAGAAGAATATACAGACCTCTGAGTACTTTGCCAAATCACCAGTGGCTGTGCTTGTGGAGGACATGTTTATACAAGAAATTATGGAAAGTGCACAATATTGTCTGGAAAGAAATAAGCCCTCAAGGGTGCAGCTCTTGTTACAGAAGAGAAGCTAAAAAAGACTCACAGTTTTCAGCATGCATCCCTAATTTTATGCTGTACCTTTGAATGTGCTGAGGTTTTTGGAAGTTCCTTATTCTTACATGAAAGTATATTCAAAACTTACTCTTCCTAAGATATTTATTTTTCTTTCCAGTGCTCAGCAAACAAAAATAAATAAATAAACAAATAAAAGGAAAGAATATGAAATACGTTCATGTCTAAACCAGAATCCTCACAGTGAAGGCAAACTGGGGACACTCCAAACAATGTCAAGTATGAAGAAGTGAAGAGGGTTTCCTTCCCTATTGTTTTAATATTTTTCCCCTAGCGATAAAAAACAACAACAAAAAACAACTCATAACAAAACTCATGGGATTTCAGGCTTAAACAGCATACTCCAAGCAACCTAGCTGCACTGAACTGAAATCTGCATATCCTGTACAGGTAAAGAAAGTAATATTGCCCCTTCAGAGAGGGTGTATGCTATACATTACTGAATGTATGCAAAAGCATGTGTTCTGTATGGAGAGGGAGGAGGTATAGGAAGTCATACGTGTTCAGGGTAACACAACCCTCTTCTCTGCTGTTCCCTTCTCCTGGCATCAGGGCGGATGTAATTCTCATGCATTATTGATAGGCCCAAAAGCCTGCCAAGCTAGCCTGCTTTTTTTTTTTTTTTTTGTGACAGACAAAGAAGGGTACACGGATGGCACCTCTCACTGCTCGGGGCTCTGCTTTCATTAAGAACATTTTCTGCCTGTTCTCCAAAGGCACCCTCTGTCAGAGACTGCCACACAATTAAAAAAATATGGCTTTGAAGTCCAGTGAATAGAAACAAAATGAATTAGCGTTCAGGTGTTTGTGCAACCTGATTAAAAAGGCCCAATTCAGTGGCGTCCTTCACACCTTTTCACTTGTCCCTGCATAATCTCAACGCATGTTTTAGGCTCTTTGCCTTTCTAGTTCCCCTCTTCCCCGCTCCCCCCATCCCTTTATTTCCTAATGCTTGCAGGTCCTCCAGGAAGACACAAGCACTTACAGTTGTTGAGTGATTAAATATTTATAATCAGGGCAATGAGTGAGGTGTTGAATAATAAATGCTAAGGTTGAGGCGGCCTTAGATAATTTCTGTAGATTTCTTCATCCACAGCCTCTTTGATTCTAAGGCAAAATCCTTTTAATTATCCAAAACTTTTTTTCTTTCCTTTTCTTCTTTTTCTTCATCTTCTTCTTCTTCATTTCTTTCTTTCTCTCTCTCTCTCTTTTCTCTCCTTTTTGTTGTTGTTGTTGTTGTTGTTGTTGTTGTTGTTGTTTTAAACAGCTGCAACAGCTGATAGTCCTTTATCATTGTTTTGTTCATGAACCTTAACTCTGAGATTGTGCTGGAGCTGTCATTAAAACCTTAGGAAGGCATGCATAAAATTTACATTGGTTCTTGCTTGCTCATTTGTGTTTGTTTATATATGTATATACTCAAACATTCATACACCCACATTCACTCAAACTCCTCAACATCAGCTGGATATTTAGTCAAGAAAGTAACATCTGTAATACATGGTCAGTCATCTACTGGGGACAGTTGTAGCATATTGTGATGGGGATGATGAATGACTTATATAAAGCTTCTTTATGGAGCTGTAATTGTAGATATTACTGTACTTATATAGCACTGTACTTTATATTACAGATATTACTGTACTGTATATATAGCACTGTATATATAGCACTGTACTTTACAGAACAGACAGAACAGCTAGATTATCCACAGGCTTCTGTTGATCTGAACTAGCACTGAATTTAGCTTTTAATATATTTCTTTTCCTCCTTAATCTCCCTAACCAATGGCATTGTAACTAGGAATTTTTGAATTTGATAAAAAAAAAAAAAAAAAAAAAAAAAAAAAAACACTCTAAAAAACAAAACCAAACAAATCTATGACTTCTGGAGTGATGTGAGAATTTCAGCCTGGAAGACAGAGGGCTTCTTTTTCTTTAAGAAAGATCTCAGATACTAGTAGTATAGACAAAAAGTCTGCAAAAAGAATGAGAAATCATAAGTCCTGAAGCAATTCCTGCAAGTGAGATTCATTGTCCTTCTTGCCTCTCCTTCTAGTTACATTCACTCTCATAACTATTCAGGAGGCTGATATGTCATTTCTGAATGCTGGATTTGGCTGGGAACTGATGGTATAACACAGTCAAAGTAAAACACAAGGCTACCTCTTCTGTGAGCCAGGGTTTGGAGACACCTATATGAACTAACTAAAAGTAAGAAAAATGTGTTCAACAACAGGATTTGGTGAAACAGTAAAAAATCTCCTGACAGTTAAGAGATTTGGCACATTTCAGTGTCAAACATGACTTAACCTGGAGCATAAAACTAAGTTAGAGAAGCACTAGGAGCGCTGTGGTATGCCTCCAATTATGTCAGTCTATTATTACTAACTCCTCTCAGAATGGATGCTACTGTATTTTCCCATGTGAAAACATAGTTTTGAAGCTTTGTAAATAAATGATCTAAAATATTTTGCAGTCTTTAAATCGGAAATTCAAATGAATTTAATGTTTTATCCCTGCAGCTCATTCCCTCTCATATTCCACATGGTGCAGCGTGGATATCTTCTCACACAGGCTACCCCTGCAGCCCCTCTGCAGCCTACACCTTTCCACAGTCACCCAATGTGAGCTAAAAAGTTTAGTAATAAAGTACATTTTGAAAAACCTGTAATCTAATGTGCTTTGGCTGGATGGTGATGAAAAATATTTCTACCAATATATTCTGTTATTTAACTTTTCTAATATAAATATAGATCAAATGAAATTAAGTTGTCCACTTAAGCTCAGTTGTTGAAATACGAAAGGGAATAGGGTCTGAGTTTAAATCAAAACATCATCACACTGGTGATTCTCTCTGCAATGGAAACAATACTGCTGTTCTGGTCATATTATCTCATATTACCGTATTACCTATCATTACATCAGGTGATTTGAAATAGTGTGACATCCAAAGGAAAGCAAGAGTTGGAAGTGGTATTTCAAGGAAGAAAATTGTGATAATGGTGGACTAAAAAGGTCACCAGGGATGAAAATGTTTTCTCTATTTACATGTACAGCTCTAAACACTAATAAAGCACAAGAACAGAAGGAGCAAGCTGAACTTTTTGGAGAACGTTTTTCTTGTTCTTGTTCCTGAACACTCTATATTGTAATCCTTCCCTTCTACCTAGCTTCATGTGCTGTATATTGCTACTCACCAAGTTTTAAGAACTCAGTCTTTCACATAAGTCTTTAGTTATGTGTACAGATCATTCATTTCTGGAAATATGGGGGAAACAAAGGATCCTGTATGACAAAGATGTTTGCAGGAACCGATCTGGATTGTAAACTATAGAGCAGCATCCATTTTGGTAGCAATCACTGTGGTATCTATCCTTATGATATGCTGACCCTAGATGCCACAAAACTAATGTGTTCAACCTAATTTGATTGCTCACACCTTTTTGGTATTTGAAGAGGGAAAACATCATCCTGAAAACAATTCCTTTAAGTTAATTGAAGCTCCTAAGCTTTGTTTTCTGAGACTCTTCTGCTCCTTTTCTGCAGTATTTTCCAGTTCCAGAACTGGGTACTTTACCTAGAACTCTGGGTCACTGTCCAGCTGTAAAATGCCATAAACACACTGTTTTCAGGGGAGATGCTTTGGATTTTCACTGATAAAGAGAGCTCAAAGATGACTACATATCTATGGAAGACACTCTCCTCCCCAAAAATAAATAAATAAATAAATAAATTTATATATATATATACAGAGAGAGAGAGAGAGAGAGAGAGAGAGAGAGTCTTCTGCTGCAGGTCACTTATTCCTTTTACAACCGAGTCTAGTTTTGAAACAGATAAAATATTTACAAGGAATTTCTCTTCCAATCAGGACCATTTGGGCTATATATGTTGGATAGCATCCTTAGTGCACAGTAAGTAATGTAAGAGATTTCATCTGTGTGCTTTTCCTTGGAAGGAGATAGTACAGAACAGAGAAAACTTGTAACTAGGCATGATCTTAGTTCTCTGCCTTCTTTAACCACAGACTTAATAGGAAAGTAGTTAAACTCCTCCTTCTCTTCCCACTACACTTACAACTTCCTGGAGCTGGAACTACCTTTTCATATACATTTATATGTCTCCTACCAGACAGGGTCAAATCTTAGTTAGGACTTTAGGTTACATTATAATCCAAAATCTTTAATAATAATAATAAAAATAGCAACAGCAGTAAGGTAAATATCACATGAAAAAGACATTCAGAACACTACTGTAAACTACTCAAATTCAAGAGCAAAGCCCAGATTTATTAACCAATATGAGTTTATGCAATGAAAATGCATCTAGTTGCATGATTAAATTATGTCAGGGGCTCAACACAAAATCTGCATAAATATTTGACTATAATACTTCTCTCCTGATAGTATTCATTTATGTAATACTTCATGATCCTCAGTTTCCCATTGTCAGGCGCATCTTTACACCAGCTTTCAGGCACCCTGAGATGGTGCATTACAGATGTAGCAGCAGTGTGCATGCCACAACTAGAGCAAAGGATGGTAAAAGGTTACTTAGAATTGCCTCCTAATTTTGTTTCCTCTCCCCACCAAGGGGTAATTGCTAAACCACCAACAGCTAAATAGACCTATCACCAGATGTCAAGGCTTTTGCTAAGTTCCAGGCATGTCTTTCCCGGTAGGGGCCACTACAGAGCATTAAATAGGAAGACTGGGAAGAGCAAACGAGTACAGTATAACAGAAGAAACCAGGTAAATATGAAAAATGCTTCACTGGAAGATTAATCCTTCCTGTAGTCCACCGTTAAAGTAATAAAAGGTTTATGATTCATTTCTTACATTATAATGGAGGAGGCAATTAGTAATTACTGGATTTATAGTATTTGTTGTGTTAACTCAGCCAATAAAATACACAGCAAAACTGTTTTTCTGAAGCACATTCATTGCAAAGTAATGTTCTTGAAGCATTAAAAATGCAATCTAGTGCACTGCACTTCATGTGTTATTACAGAAAGAAGAATGGTTCTCCAACGTACACTGAGGTATTAAGAACTCAAATATTTTATTCAATTTTTCTATGGATTTTTTTTTTTTTCCCAAAGAAAGGTTAAACAATCTAATTCTAGTAATAAGATTTAGCACAAAACTCCACAGCTGCTTAATGTCTATTGTTAAAAAACTAAGCATGCTTTCTCAATCAAACTACCAAATCTTTCCGCTTAATGTGCAATCAAGTTTGGGTCTTTTCTTGATATGGGGGAATGGCCAGACTGAGGCTGTCTTCACTGGTTACTGTCATTTCCTTCATTCCTTTCATTATCTGCCCTAAAAATACTTTTTATTTCCACTGATGAACTTCATTATTTTTTTTTAATATATAGCAAAAAAAAAAAAAGAGTATTGTTTCTGTTACTTTCTTATATCTCACCTACATGTGCCTAGGAGGCCAAGAGCTAACAAATTAATTGAATCCTAATGTATTTGATGTATCTGTGCTCCATTACTGGGCCTTTGTCCATGAGCTAAATTATACATGTAGAATAATAGAAGACACATGACTTCCCGTCTAACATTCACAATTGTGTTTCACTTCAGCCAGAGGAAAATATCTAATAAGCACTCATCTTGTGCTGACAGGGATGGAAAATGGTAAGGAAAGAGAATAGAAAGAGATGAGGTTTGAGGAACCCTCTTCTATGTTGTACCATTAAGTGAGAAATATTTCTAAATCATGACAACAGTGATAACCCTTATGAAATTTAGTGTTTTCTGTGCTCCTTCTGCTATATTTTCCTATACATTCCTTAAATATTCTTGTTATACTTGTAAAATTAAAATTTATTTTCTCTCCACAGAAAAAAAATACCCATACAATCCTAGATCATCAAGGCAGGAACAGCCCTGTAGTACTGCTCTAAAGTTACCCTTCTGAAAGTATTTTATAAAAATAAAATTAAAAAAAAAAAAAAAAGAAATGTGATTTTTTTTTTTTTGAAATATCATAAAAGCTTACATCATCCAACACCAATGACAGATCTACTACAAAAGCATTATTGGTTAATTGGTAGTAACCTTATAAGCCTAGCATGTAAATAAACAAAAATAATAGGACATAGAGCTTACTTTTTATCATTGCTGTCTTTTTACAGTGTCAAACCTGACAAAGGGCTTGTGTGCCTTAGAGTTTGTTGTTTTTTACCAACTGTAACAGTTGATCTAACAAAAGATAATGACTTTACAAACCTTCTCTTTACACATATTTCACACAGTATAGCTAGAAATGGAGGGGAAAAAATGAAGTTCGCAAGCCATGCTTGTGCAGTCCCATTGAAAGGACAATGAATTTGTCTGGATGCAATATGGAATAAACAATCCTGTGAAAGAAAAAAAAAAAAAAAAAAAAAAAAAAAAAAGCAGAAGCAGCCCGCACAGCATCTGCTTTGCAAACTTAACAAACTTGGCCATTTAAGTTGTTTTGTTTGGTCTATTGCATATGGCAAAATGGTCCAATTGATGCACTCAGTACCATCAGTATTTCATTTTTGAAAACTAATCTGTTCTCTTCCCTCCCCCTCCCCATGTTGATGGAGAATCAGTTTAATATCTGGATTGCTGGCAGTGCATTTGAGTGCTGGTGAGTCAGCTAGATGGGAATGCTCCCTCTGAGTCAGTGCGGAGCCAGCCTCCCAGCATGGTGCTTGGGGACACTCTGGTGCTTGAGCTGCAATCATTTAGATCAGAGAAAACCAAAGCTCTGAACAGTTGCGGTCACTTGAGATCAGATGGAAAAAAAAAAAAAACAAACAAAAAAAAACACAGAGATATTATGCCAGTATCCTCAGCAAACTCAAAAGAAGACAATTGCACTAGGCCAGATCTTATACTCTGCCAAGTAGCTTGATGAGGTAAAGATAGTCTTCTTTGTTTTCTGTCATTAAAGAATCAAGCTTTTATTATCATTATTATTTTTATTATTGGAAGAAAATGTTTAAAAGTTGCTATATTCCACACCAGAAGTGGTCGCATTTCAGTGCTACAGAAAATGGTTCTGGTACGTATAAGCTGTAGGATTCCACATGACAAGGAATAAATCAGTCCTAGCTGTGCTTTTGCATTGATTTCAATGGAGTTTAGAGCAGTCCCAGAGTTTTTAAAGCATTTATAAATCATCTGGTAGAATATAAAAGATATTTAATCACAAATGAATTCTTCTTTCAGAAAAAAAAAAAAAAAATAGTAATAATAATCAAATCTGTACTACCAATTCTTTCCCTAGCCTGCGAGCTCTTTGCAGCAGGGATCAGATTTTTATTTTGTGTTCACCCAGTACACAGCACAGTCAGCTCCTCTGAGTTTTGGAATTATGTATCTCAGCAAAGCTATAACAACAGCAATAACCCTGATGACAATGATGTCCATAATAATAAATTTGACACTTTCCAGTAAATAACACATATAATTATTACCCTCCATTTCTGTTTATTATTCAAGTATTTTTAGTTTCCCTTAGCAAAAGTTCATGTCACTGACAATGCAGCCAATTAAATACACAAAAATGAACATCTGCAGAATTTCCAGCCAAAAGGAAATCTCTTATTCTTTCTTGCTTTAAGAAAGAGAAGGACATACTGACAGGGAAGATTTTTCTATTTTTCATTCTAAAATACTCCAACTCTTGTTGTAACCATCATCCTCCTTATTCACATAGTTGCATAGTTAGTTGGCACTTTACTAGAGACTCATCATGCTCACAGAAAACCATCTGACAATCAATTCAGCAAACAGGACAATAACACTAAAATTTCAAAGGAATTCAAGGTGCACAGGCCAGAGGAAAAAAGACGATAGTATTCAAAGGAAAACAAATAAACGTTTACTTTAGGACTGTATCGATATAGCATATCTCCCGATGTGTGAAGTTCAAATAAAAATCTCCATAGAGTGCACATTGAGATCCTGACCAGAGAACTCATGCAGCAGGATAGAGCTCAATGCAAAATTAAAAGGAATGAGTTCTCCACCCACCAACTTCAGCAGTGCTGCTAGGCACTGTAATAATTAATTGAGCCTTGATATTTCATCAGCCTTTGATTACAGAGTGGAGCTGAGTGGAACATTTCACACAGAAAGTGAGACAATGTTGCAACGAAGTCAAGAGAAAAATATCACATTTCACCCAGCATAGTTTAGTGAACTTTGACATTTGATTTCACTTAACAGAGTGAAAAATTGAATTAGAGTAAGGAAGGGGAGCACACTATTCTGAGGGGAAAAGACCAGGGTCAGGCAGCATACTGTTCTCTAAGTGTTTAACAGATTTAATAGTTAATATTTTAAGATATAGGAGAAGATTTTTAGTTTTGCCAAGATTTTGGTGTCTGCAGAAGACAGAGACCTCTCTTTCCATGAACACACAAACAGCACTCCCAGCCATTCTGACCAGTAATGACTCCTAGCCAAAAGCAGTATGAAGTCTGCTCTGAATCTCTCAAGTTGGCCAAGGCTTCTTAATGAAATATTGGAGAGCTAAGCATAGGTGGAGCAAACACTGAAATATAACCCATGACACCTGGTGATGCATTTCGGAGTGAAAGCCTTACCCAAGGGCAGCTGCACCAGGATGAGCTGACAAGCTGCCGCTGTGCTATGGGTATTTGTGGGACAGCTCAGAAGCCAACGGAGGGCTGGTGCATATAGTGAGCTGAAAAATTAAACTGTTTCATTTTTATTACTACCTATATTCACCTCAGCATCATGTGGCTTTCCAGGAGCAAACCCTTTTGTGGTTGAAGAGCTTTGCTACTGATTTTAGTGTAAGCTTTAAGGAGATATGGAGGAGGTTGTGTGTAGGGTTCTTGGTATGGACATTCCATTTAGGGAATTTCACCTTCCCTCAATAGCACGATCCTAGAAAGGCAGGGGGATAAATCATTTAAGTATCAGGGGAAAAACAAGCAAACAAACATGTTTTATTTATTTTTGATTGTGCAAATTCTGTATGTACTTATATGGTGAACCCTCATATAGCAAACATTTTATTCAACAACATGATATAAACAGCTCATTTTGTCCTTTTTACTAGGACTAGAAGTGCTTTGGATGAAAGACTTGGGTGGGGGGGAGGGGGGAGAGAAGCAAGGAGGAAATACTGGGATGTCTGAGATGTAGGAGAGGAAATATAAGGAGAGAAATCAGAACATGACACATAATAAGGCTGCAGAAAGAGCAGCTGATAAAAAAAAAAAAAAAAAAAAAAGAAAAAAAAAAAAATAAGCATTAAAGAGGAAATTAAAAGACAACAAGTTATCCTCTTGGAATTGATCAAGGAACAAGAACATGTATAACATGTATGCTTGTAGTAACATCTCCATCTCCCATTGGCAGTTCCTCCAAGATCCAGGGTGTTCCCTGAGTCCTGGCTGACATCCAGCTTGGGTAATTATATTCTACTTACATAAAATTCCCCTTGCAGTTTCAATTGGACACCACTTTGCATCCCAAACTGTTCTGCAGTGTGGTTATACATGCTTCACAGCAGAGATGGCTGCATTTCAGCAGGGAGTGAAGTTATCTTTTTATATAGTTCATATACTATGTTATAAAGCACCTGGGACCCTTACGCATCAAATGTGCAGTACACATTATGTTATCAGTAGTATGCAAGTTATTAGGAGAAATAGTATACAGTCATCATTTATCTACTGAGACAATAAATTCTGTGTTAAGTAGGGTCTAAGCTAAATCACAGTGCCATAGTAGTGCTCAGATGGAATTGAATGGCACAGTTATAAAAGTAAATGAACAAGCCAGTATGGCTACAGCTGGGAAAAGTAAATCAAAGGCCCAGATCCTCAGCATAAGTAACATGAATTCATAGAAGCTAAGCTATTTACACCAGTGGGGAATCTCCCTCAAAAAAAAAACAGGCTGGCAAAGAGAGAATAACCATCCTTCCCAATGTTTTAATGCTTTCCCACCTAGTAGGAGCAAGTGGGTAAGAGCTGATACACAGTGTTTTAACAGTGGTTGAAGACTCAAGGGAGGTTATGAGGCCAAAAAAGTAAGAGAAAGGGGAAAAACAAACAAACAAACAAACAAACAAAAAAAAAAAAAACACACACATATAAATTCAAGGGAACAGCCAATGCCAGCAATAGAGAAAAGAGAGATTCAGAATGCAACTAGGGTTGCACAAATGATCTGCAGCAGTCAGCAGTCACAGGTGAAGGACCCAGAAGAGGGGAATCGTGATGTTGCCCAGTAGCTTGAAAAGAAACCTGGCTTTTTATTACTTTGGGATTTTTATATTTATTTTTTAAACTGTTATTATTTATTTTATGTTTAGATCAAAAGGGCATCAAGTAATGCAATCCTTGTGTACATATGTGTACATAGAGAACAGTATTAGTATGGGGATGCATGGAAGCCACATGGGAATATCTGCTAAATGAGACCATGCCGAAAACATTTACTCAGCAGTCTTGCAAAAAATATTGTATGGAAGAGAGTAGGCCACTGCTTAATTCAACTAAGTGAAAGACACTGAGTGACTTAGTGCAGTAACTTGTGAGGGAGGGACAGGTTTGCTGTACTGGTCCAACCTGTTACTTTTACAATCACTTCCACATCCAGAGGTAGGAGATAGAATGTGATATGCTCCACAATGAAGTGTGTGAAATAAAAAATAAATCAATTAGTGTGAATACAATGTTGAAAAAGCAGAGCATTCCGCTTCCATATTTTCAGAAAAGCATATTTAAAATAAGGAAAAATAATTATTTTTTAATTATTTTCTTGCTTCTTCATACTTTTGACTTACTGAACCATCACTGTCTCTTCATTTACTACTCCTCAATGTAAAATGTAACACAAAAAAGAACTATATAGTGAGACAGACATTTTCAAGAGCACTAGTTTTCTGATGAAGAAAGCTCATTTGGACCTGCAAAGTACTCTTATGAGAAAGATAAATAATCCTTCATCCTTGGTGAGGTTACACAGATAAGGAATTACTGGGACTGTGTGGAATCTAGGATTACAGACTCTGTTTTAAAAAGCTCATCAAAACAGAGGTAAAAGCTTTAATGTATGCCAGTATTTGTTTTCTTCTAAAGAGGAAAGGAAGTTGATAGTGAAGGTGAAGGGTTTAGCTTGTGCTGTTTTCTGGTTGACCGTCTGGTGCTTGTGCAAACCTCAGAAGACAGCAAGCAAATAAATGAGGAAACTGAAATAGGTTCAAATACCTAACAATAGAGTGAGGAAAACCTGCTGGATACAATCAAAGAGTGATAAATTTAAATGGAAAATACAGCTAGATAACATAATTTCTTTCGAAATAGGAAGAACTTTTAAAGTAAAGCAGCCATAGATATTCCATAGTTGAAATAAAAAGTCTCTTTTTCAGAAGCAACTAAAGATAATTGGGAATGAAGCTTAAGAAAATGGGTCAAGGAATATTTTTATTATTATTTTGCACATACGGTGCAGTATTTTGTTGAATTACAGAACCACATATCTGAAAATCTTACTGAAGCACCAGAGACAAGACTTAATTCTTTATTGCAGGTCTGCTAATGCTCCTCAGAATTAAGCTAAATTACTCCGTCTTTGAAGCCTCATATTTTTGACAAATGTCTAAGACTTTTTGATCTTTACCATGTAGTTCACGTTGGTCCACAAGTGAACTTTGCAAAAAATTAGCTTTTGATTTTGTGCCTTGCATTTTGTCAACTAGATTCTTGTGAGCTTTGGTTTAGCAACTCTAAGCCTCTGCTTCACAGAGGCTAATTAAATTAAATCAACTGAGTGAAAAGGCAGCCTCTCAGGTCCACAATAGAACAAGAGCCAATTCCCAGAGGGATGAAGAAGGGTTACGCAGCCGCATGCAAGCTTCTCCCCTTCCCCCTTCTCTATAGAAGCTGTCTTAGGCACTGTGCAGGAGGCTGTTAGCTGAAACTGGTGTCTGCCATCAACTAACACTGGGTACAGAAAAAGCCAAAAAGATAACAGAAGTAGAATGGAAGTGCCAATGTCCTTAGTATTTTGGCACCAAGTGGAAAAAATCTACCTTCCTAATTTGTTTGATTAAGGGGATGAGACTTTTCCCCATACACTTGAGACTGGTGAGAAAGCCGCTGGAATATGGCTTTTGAAATCATGTGTGCCACTGATTGCAGCTCACAGACTGTGGGCAGAAACTACTGTGTTATCTCCTGATTAATAGAGTGGACTCAATATAGGAAAACCTGTAAAACTGAGAAAGCTTAGGGTAATGTCTACTGGTATGTGCTATGGGGTTGCAATCGGCAGACATAATTTGGGGGTCATAGTTATTACCATGTCAGATGCAAGTGGAAGTTTAGAAATCTTACCTTCACAGGAATGTTCTCTCACACTGCAATACGAATCCCCTGGTTAGGAAAGTTTAAGTGTCCAAGACAGTACTCACAATTAAAACTGGAAATTATTGTATAAACATGGCAGCTACCTTTCCGTTCCAACTATGATGTGGTCTTGTGCTAAGTGGGTGAAAACCTGAATACACTGAGCTCAAAGGCACAAGTCTGCAGGGAGAGGCAGTACTTGTTATTCAACTGGTTAATAACATTGTGGGCCGGGGGGGAGGGAAAGAAAAACAAATGCTTTCAAGCACACAAGCTCTTCAGAAATAAATTTCATGTCCTTACACTCCTTAAACTCAATGGGAGTTTTACCATTGACTCATTCATCTTCCATGATATTTAAATTGCAAATAGGGAGGATGTAAGATTCATCCTAAAGGAAGGGAAATTGCCTACCATTAAAGAGATGATGGGGTTGTTCTAAATAAAGCCTGGAGTGCTGGAGCATCTTGACCCAAAGTGGGTGTAGAGTTCAGAGAAGGCAAGTCACAACACTTTTGTGCATTGGTTTACCCACCTGTTAAACGGGTCTAACAGTAAACCTCAGGGAAACAGAGGATTAATTAGCATGCCTGATTTTACCAAGATTTCAGAGAGAAGAAAGAATACAGTGCAAAGTACTATCCTGATTTTTTGTCATTTTGGTGATCCATCATCCAGCAGGACTGTGGGGACAGGAACTACTGTCTGATTCAGCAGGCAAACACATGCAAAAGCCATTGAGATTTGCCTTTGTTGTGGGCTGTCAAATGTGTTTTTATTTTCATTTAACTATCATCCTTTATTGGGAGTGAGTTCCGATTCTGAGTGCTTTCATGGGACATCAGATGACAAGATGGTACCAAAGAAAGTACTGCAATGTAGGTCAGGTACCACAAATGCAACCAGACAGGTCACTCAGGGGAAGATCAGCTGTTTCAATAAGTTAGAGACTATAGCCTGGTCGACAATGATTAAAGCTTAGAAACCCTTGCTGAAGCTACTGCTTGATAGGCCTGGATGACTTACAGTAGTCAGATAAAGTTGCGTTATTACCGGTTTTCACCCACTGTGCTAAAATCTTGATACTGCCAACTTTACTCACATTGATGACTATTCCTTGCATGGCAAGGAGATCCATTTCCTTTGTTCACACAACATAATTGAGATCTGAGCCTAGAGTAAATAAAGGCATATGAAAGACACTAAGGTAGTACTGTCTATGTTGGATAAACTTTGCTTAGGCATTTGAATTTTTATCCAAATTAAGCCCATTCATTTAATCCTTTGAGGTTCATGTACAGGTGGGACTTAAAATCTTGTCAACTGCCTTAGGTATCAAAATATGTTTTTGTAGTTAGATACCCTCAATATTTGTTGAACTCAAGATATTTCCCCTTATTCAGAAATGGAAAATAAATCTGGCAGAGATACTTAGACATATATGTTTAGCTTAACTAAAACCAGTAAGATTTTAAGGGCCACCTCAACCCACCTGTTCGGGTCTGCCTAATTTCACATTCAGCCATAATAACAACTTCCCTCTCCAGCACCTTCAAATTATGTAATCATTGTTCATCTTTAGCTACAATTTTCCTTAAAAGTGTTTTGTATTACATTGGTCTGAAAAAGACTAAATTTTGTCAGCTTCCTTACCTGACTGCCGAGCATACACTCACTTCAGTTTTTGCCTGAGCTTTAGGACTAATGCTTTTCTAATGTGCTTTCTTTGCCCTGCAATGGGAAAGCAGAGAAGAAGCTAAGGCTGTTTTGATTTTGGTGGTGGTGGTGGCTTTATTATTATTATTTTGTTTTGTTTTGTTTTGTTTTGTTTTGTTTTGTTTTGTTTTGTTTTTCCTCAGCAGAGGTTTAGATTAAAAAATCAAACTGGACCTAATGATGACTTTTGACAAAACCAATTCTATCAGCAATGCCCCGGTGTGCCACGCTGTCCTATAATGCTTTCCCCTCACCACCCTGTGCTGTTACATGTCTTGGGCAGGCAAGCCTTGCAAGAATGCTGTTACACAGCTCTTGTTTAGTGTTTAGATCTTTAATATTTAGATCTTTAAAGCATTTTGTTTCTACGCCTAGCAGGCTCTGTGCCAGTTCTCCAACAATGTAGTTGAATCAGTAACTTGGAGCCTATTCCATGATAGCAGGTCCAGCAGTCTGCTCTGGGTATGGATCTTATGAGTCCTGCAGCCTGCAGGCCTCTTTGCCAAACAATGATATAATCAATAAGCTGCCAGCTCTTGGATCAAGGATGTATCCAAGATATTTTAAGCTTATCCAATTACTGAATAATTGTGTTTGCAATAACCAGCTCGTGTTCAGCACATTTGGTTATTAGAAGAAAGATGATTGCTGCTGACTCTCTCAGTGCCAGCACAGCCAACAGAACTCCACTTTATTATGTCTCCACTAAGCTTAAAAATGTTACCTCTCTGTGTCAGTTTTCCTGTTTGTGGTGTCACTGTAATGACATCCAGCAAGCCATTCCTAAGCAGTTCACTCACGTTGCTGTCCTCCAGTGGGGTTAGCATATAAGCACTAAGGATATTGGCAGGATGCCTCCAATTTCCTTTCTTCTCCCCCCTTACACAACTACAGAGCACTCAATGATAATCCCTAACTTCACAACCAACTCGAAGCCACCCAGTGAGCCAAGAGAATGTGGAGCTATTCTGAAGCACTGATGGATACTGCATTGCTCCTGGAGACCCCTCTCCCTCCAGCAGCTAGAAACTCAGTATACATCTACCTGGCAGGTAAGGGTTATCTTTCTTAAAGAAACTTGTGTTTTTCAATGATTTTCAGTCTGCAGACTGAGAGGTAACCTATAAACACTGCGGAAAGCTAAGACTGTAAGGATTCTAGCTGTGCTGGAATAGTTGTGCTTCAGGCATTTCTTTGAATGCAAGTGTAATAGCTGCTCAAACAGGATAAAAATGTTAATATATTTTCATGGTCATTCTTTTGCACATTTTGCACTTCTGAGGAGATCCCAGGCTGCAACAATTTTATAGAATGATTGCATACCTTGGTTGGAGAGGAAGTGATTTTCAGCCCATAAATTCAATAGGATTGAATTTCTCCTTTGAGAAATCCTAGCAAAATTTTCTTCAGAAAGTCATGTTTGAAATAGTTTGTTCCACCTGTGCACTGGGAAGGTAAGCATAAACATGCTGCAAATGGAGCTTTATGTGGTGCAGGGTTTTAATGTTTTTTGCAACTCTTAATTTCCCTAAAAATATTTTAATATTGAAATTTGAAGGAAAATCTATAAAATCAGTTAATTTGCTGGAGCAACAATCAAGCATATTTACATGTTGCAGAGCAATATACATGTGAGAGCTGAAGGAGATATCACTGGATCAACAAGTGAGTTCCACTCCGTATTCAAAATTATGTTCCATTCTGTATCACATAGCATGAGCTCCCAGGCAATTAGAGAGTGAATACTGAGCATATCATAGATGTAAGGTATTCTGGTGGCATTGGTCATGGTTCAAAGGAGAGACAGATGTCTGTCAATAGCCAAAGGGAACCACATACCCCACCTTTCCTGGACAGAGATAAGGTACTGGGATGATAGCAGCTCAGCATGAAGCAAATAAAGGAAGGGATTGGAAAAAAAAAAAATAAATAAATAAAAAATAATAATAATAATAAGGCAACCTAAAACAAGTGGTAACATTACTTTTATTATTTTTTTTTCTGTACTGACAGCTTTAAAAATCACTTAAAATCCACATAAAAGTACAGTATGTGGGATTCAAATAAACACAAATGGCCTACTAATGTACTAGCGTATGTGTAATTATTTTAAAATCTGGTTGCACAACAATGAACTCTGCTTTTCATCTTAATCTCATGGAGGAGAAGAGATTTCTGTGGTCTTGGTAAAATGCAATCCACGCCAGGCTTGGACTAGTCTGGCCACCCAGGTTTGCCTTTTCATATATCTGATAGATGTGTTTTGACAAGTTATATTAAGTACAAAGCAGGCCACCAGAGCAGCATGTGGAGTTGATATAGACAGAGACAGAAAGGCAAATAACAGTATGAACACAGTTTTGTAGGCAATATTTGCCATAACTGAGTACCCCCCATACATCATATCACCACACTTCAGTTAAAAACAAAAACTAAAAAAAAAAAAAGAGTTATACAAAAAACGAGCCCTAATAACTTTTGAAAGGTGACATTTTAAACAGAATTTACAGCCCCTACATCTCCCTTATCTAAGGCAGTATTTCATTTTTTCTTTAAGAACTGAATTGTCAGTCTTGGTGTAACTTCCATTTTACACTGGGTTGGTTAAGGGAAATGTTAGGACTTCCATTTCCACCCCATCCTTTCCCTTCTATTGATACCAGTGTGCATTTCATTTAGGCAGTCCTCTGAAAAATCATGCAGAAACCTAAGGGGGGAGGGGGGAGGAGGGCGGGGGGAATGTTGGCACATGCACACCTGAACTGATTGCCCTTTTCTTTTACAACCATCTTGAGTACATCACCGTCATTCTCCAGAGTGCTCCTAAACAAGTTTTGGCAATAGCAAAAACAAACACTATTTACAACATCTTTGGATTCACTTCCAAAATGCAAAACTAATTAATCAGTAGTCTCTGAGAGACTCAGCTAAATGTGGCTGCCTCTTTGACACTGATCTCTGCTTTGATGTGAATATAGAAAGCATGTGAGCAAACCCCTAAAAGAAGTAATGGGTTTCAATTATTTATTTGTTTGGAATACAGGGGAGTAGAAGGTTAGCAATAAGTACATAGCTAATCCTGCTTAGGCGCTCCCAACAGGAAGGGTGTTTAACTCCCTGCTTTCCTGTGCAGTTTTTTTTTTTTGTGTGGGATGCACTAGTATACCTTTCTTAGGCTGTCATTGTGCAAAGTTCCTTACAAAGCAGAATATACTTAAAGGACATGTATACTGTCAAGCCACACATAAAGTTTGTTATTTTTAATTATTTATTATCAACACTAGAGAGCTGCTAGCTCAACATATAGGCCTTTCCCTTTGTTGCATTTAACTGTCATTGGTTTTCAAGTCAAGAGCATCTCTTCTAAGTGTTAGCTAGTCATTAGCATCATATTCTTCAGACACAATATAATCATCCTAATAATTGATTGTAGTGAAGGTAGTCACTTGTATCCTACACAATTCTCAGCCATGAACTTTGTCCTCAGTAGTTTATTATGCACAGAGAAACATCTTGATGCTATAATCTATCTTCTTCACAAATTTACATCAAAGGGCAACAAGCTCCGTATTGCTCCTTCAAAACACACCACTTGTATGATGTTGTAAAAGCACCTGCATTTTCTGAAAAGCATATTATTAGTAAATGTGAAATTAAAACAAAACAGAACAAAAATGACAACAACAAAAACAATAAGTAAAAGCCTTCCTCATAGTGATTGTGCATATATGGAGAGAGAAAGAACACATAGGATTTCTCTTTGGCAGTAAAACCTGCTAAATTATAGTGGAAAGCCTATTGTGTCACAAACAAAAGCAATATATTGATAGCAGGCTGACTAAGAGAAGCTGCTGGTAGAAGTAAGAGAAATCTACAATACTTATGTGATAGATACGCTGGGTAAAATGCCTGCTTTCCTTGTTGGCTGGAGCAATTTAAAATCATTTCACATTCTTAAATCATTTATTAGTTATACTATTTCTCTCTCCCCCTTCACAGACCTGTCTAATGCAATGTATAGAGGCTGAGATTTTGAAGTTTTAGAGATGTTTATTTATAAAAGCTTTAAATCTATTTTACCACAAAAATTCACTAATACTAAATATAGTTATTCAGAGGTGCAAATGCAAATGGACAAAAAGAAGTCTCTGAGATATTTATAAAGATGAAGAGAAAAAAAAAATCAATGGTAAACAACAGTTAATTGTAACCCCGTTCCCCTCCTCTCCCACCAGCCTCAGCCCTAAAACCAAACTGGTATTTCACCTCTGGAAGATACAATAGGAATCTTCTTTACATACTCATTAGTTTGGATCAGTGTACAGATCTCTTATGACAACAGTAATCAGTCATCTATTTGTATATAATCAATCAGTATCTTAAAATTTGCGGGGGCTTTTTCTCATCTGTACTATATAGATGTTTTTCATCAATTTTAATAAGTAAGCTTTCTTACTTATTGTAAAAAAAGGGTCTTGTCAGTCAGCTGCCCTTTTTTTCTATATGATAAGCAAAAGTAAAATTACATTTAGTCAACTCTTTAAGGAGATTTGAACACACTATAATAAACACTGAACATTTTTGAATTGGGGTTGAGGTGGTTTTGTATGTTTGGTTGGTTGTTTTTTAACAAAAAGCTTTTAAAAAGATATTTTGATAGTGTTTTGGACCCAGAGTAACATCCTTTCACACAGGCAATGTAACAGTGTAATACAGTGAGTGAAAAAAAATTCTGTAACTGAGACAGATAATTAATTAACTAATTTATACACACCCATGACAAATTAAATTCTGGACTGTAAGGTTCTAACTCTGTTGGGTCTTTCTGTGTGCATGTGCTTGACTTTTTCCATTTATTTGTTTGTTTGGTTGTTTGGTTGTTGTTGTTGTTGCCTTTTATAGTTTCAGCATGATGTGAGATAAGAAGGTCACAGCTTATATCTCATTATCATCACTACAGAGCCTAAACAGATGAACAAGGTTCCCATTCTATGTTCTCCAATGGTGTTATAATCACTTATTTATCCAAATACTTATATCACTTGATGATATGGAAAGGTATGACACTAAAATCCAAGTCTTACGTAAAATAAAATGAAGGACTATTAGTTGTTTAACCTTGATAGCTCCCTGTCTGGTGTGTTTGTCAGCACCTTTGATTAGCTTAACATAAAAATTAGACAACACAGTTGAGTGAACTGGAAAGATTTCAGCAAGAACTAACTACTTGGAAATTAATCTTCTAATTATATTAGAAGAAGGCCTAAACTCAATGAAAATTTTCTTTAAAATCATTTGGGTCCCATGATGTTGAGAACTACAGAAAGACCAGACAGAACAAGGATGAGATAATTATTCACCAGTTCATTCTACTTCTCACACCAAGAAGCCAGCAGAATCTAGGAAACATTGGAGAAAAGTATGTAGGCTGAGATAACTTTGGTTGATCAATGGTCGTGAAATAGACAACCTTCTTTTTAAAGAAGAGAGTTGAATCAGAATAGTTGCTGGTTTTCTCTTACCAAATGAAAGGGAATACAAAACACTGATATGATCAAAAGTATTCATTTATTATATATTTTGTATTACATCCTTAACTAGTTACTCGAAGATCACTCCAGCTTTTGCATATGCACAAAATTTTACTATGTTTATAAGCTGTGTAATTTCTATCTTCTAAACTATTCACTAGATATTCTAACAAAGAAACCATTGGCTTATCCTGAAGATATTCAGTAGCACACGTTATTTTTGAAGTTGCCATTCATACTAGATGTAATTCAAACAAGACTGTTCCAAGCTATTAATAATCTTTGTCAATAATAATGACTAGATTTCTTTTTACTTTATTCTTGAAGAAAGAGAAATGCTACTAATATCTAGATGTTGCACTAAAGAAGCCTAGTGGATTTAATGAGTTGTAACATTCATTTTCAATAAAGTTTTCATGGTTGAGGGAGGGAAAATATCTTCAAATTAATAAAATATGTACAAGGAAATAGCAGGAAGTAAGTTAGTACTTCGAAGATAAAGTAACTGTGCCTACTATAGGGTTAGTTTTCAATATGGATCTTAAAACACAAAGGTTAATATTTTGTCTGACGCGTTCTGAAGCATTTTGCATTTTTTCTGCTCATAGTGAAATTGATGGAATGGCGATCAACTAACATTGTGCAAGAGCCACATTCATCTCTATTTCATAAGCTCTTACATGGCTAGCAGGAATCTGACATCTCTTTAGTCCTTGGTCACTGAAGACGTCTGGAAGACAGTCAATTGACTAGACCTGACAGTGAAACTAACTTCTAAATCTTCTTCTATACCCTTAGATTCTCTTCTCTCCTGTGGGAGTTTCATATAAGAAAGTACATTTCCGAATTCCATTTCAAGGAGCTGATTCAATTATTTTTTTCAGTGAACTTCTTGGCAACTTCACCAATTCACTGATCCATCCTTCTCACACAAACCTAGAAAATACAAGCAGTACATTATACATTCCCCTGATGTGACAATGGTAGGGTTTTGTTAATTAGTAAGTAGTTTATAACTTACATATGATGAATTATTAAGTATTTTATTTAAAAAAAAAAAAAGTAAAAAAAAAAAAAATTGGCCTGAGTCATCCAATTGTTAGTTGTATTTGCTTCTACTTGTGCTTGCTGTGTGGAATATTTAGTAGTCTTCAGCACAAAGGCTTTGTTCATCATTTCTTGAAATGTAAAATGTTTACATTTCTTGAAATGTAAATATTTTCTTATTCTTTACAAGAGGAAAAGGTCAAGTTTTACTAAATTGGCCATATCACATTTTTTAATATTAGAAATTTATCAAAAGCTCACATTTTTGTTATAAAAGGAGTATTCATTTATCCACAATAAATATATTTAGTAAGTGACTGTCTAGCATAATAATCCTCTTGCTTTTTACTTTTGTCACAGTATATAGTGTTTCACAGTGTGAACAGCAATAATGATCATGTGTTCATATGAGTAGATTCATTTTGGCAAGTCTTGTTAGTTGACAGGTATGTAATACACTTGCCTTGCGGCTTTGGGACCAGGTTTCAAATACAGCCTTCACTGAAGTGACTGAAAATCATTCAGATCTCATAACTGTATCAAGTGACAAGTAACGTGAATGCAGTCAGTATGTGTACGGGACCTGATGTACACTAGCCAGTCAAAAATGCTTCCCTTTATTCAGTTGCACTGCTATGTCTGACCATCAGAAAGAAGACACTTAAGGCAAGGAATTAAGGCCAGCAACACAAATCTATCTTTCTAAATACATATCTTTCTAATGAGACATTTATGTGCCCAGCAGCTGTTTCCTTGGCTTTTATACTCTGTGTCCACTAAAGGAACTCAAGTCCCTCACACATACAATAAGGGCACTGTACTAATTGTCAACATTAACTGCCAAAAGCAGCAATTCTATCAAGTTGATGTTGACTCAGACATGAACTTGTCCTGATTCGGTTCCTCTTTAACGCTGCTGGACACCTCTCACTGATAATGTTTTCACTGCTCACCAAGGAGTGCCAAATGTTGGCATTTCATTCATGCTTGTCATTGCCATGATATCACACATTACCCTCTAAAAGGAAACAAGATTTCACGATAGTCCTTATTATGTCACGTACAAGGAACATGTCAGTCATGTGAACTTGTGGTTAGAAAAGGAAAATGGAAATTATGTCCAACACAGCTAGTCATCCTGCTGGCTCTAGGTAAGTAAATATATTTCTTTTTGTTTGGTTGCTTGGTTTTGGTTTGGTTAGGTTTTGTCCCAGTTTTATCCAATATAAAATAACCTTAGGATTAATGCTTAAATTCTTTCTGGACACTGAGAGATCCAGCTGATTTAGAATGTTTTTTATTCATGGGCACAATGAATAGCATATGAAGGCATAAAATGAATAGCAATTATTTTGATTTTATTATAAGTAACTCAAAAGCCATTTTTTCTTCCCAACAGTAAGAAAGTCTTATACAGATGGATAGGCTTCCAACTTTGATTGACTTAAGAAGGAAAAGAAACTCAAAGTATTTTCATGTACTAGCATGGTTAGGACACGTGGTTACTAGCATGGATGGGGCAGATTGCTCCTAGTTGCATAATGGCCATACTAACAGCAGCTGAGGAGACAAATGTATGGAGGGAAAGGTCCCATTACACCAGTGAAGAGGAAGGAAGCTGTGGGCAGGGGAGAAGGAGGTATTCTACTGTTCTCAGAATGGTATTCTCCTGTATTTTAACCTTGCAAACTCAAATGGTATATTCCTTTTTTCTTTAACTCAGCTCTGACTTTTGAGGTTGTCAAGCTTTCTCAGTCCTGCTACTCTGACCTCTTTTCCATTTCTTACACATATTGTTTCATATTGTTTTTTGTGGGAAAGGAATTTGCAGGTGGCTTCATGCTGTTTCACATGTCCGTGACTTAGAGATAATGAGGAAATAAGTAGTAGAAACAAAAACTTGAGCAAGGTTGAGATAAAGAAAATTTGCTATAGTGGTAAAGATGAGCTTTGGGCAAAGACCAATTGCTGGCTCTAAGTGCGTGTATGAGGGTCTCTAACCAATTGTATGACAGATTTGGGTGTGTGGACAAGGCGTGGAGCTACGGGGAAAGTATATGTAGTAGTGAAAAAGGGCAATAAATGTCTCCTGTTCAAGAGCCATCAGGAGTCTGTGTCTTGCATCCCTTCAGTTTTTCCCACCCATGCTTGCATACTTACAAACTAAATCCTTCAAGCTGTTTTCTTCCCTTTCTCTATACCAACTGTCCATGTATTCATCGAATCCAAGGGAAGTATGGCTGAAAGGACCTCATGAGGTCAGGGAAGTCACCATACTGTGCCAAGGCTTTTCTCATTATCTCATAGTATGTCAGTGTCCTCTGTGTTTTTTGCAGCTCTTCCTAATTCATCTTCATATGGTGAATGTGACTATCAAATAAAAATACACGTATATATGACTATAGCACAGTCACCTCACCTGCTTTCCATGCTGTGCTGTTCAAGCCACAATTTTGGAAAATTGTAGGATGTCCAGTCCTCATGTTGATAGCCTGCATGTAAGCACATGAGAATTATTAGAATAGCTCATTGGTAACTCAAAAAAAAAATAAATATATATATATATATATATATATAAAATCCTTTACATTACTTCTAATAGTCCTATTTCTTTTTTGTTCTAAAATCATTGCAATGAGCATTACAGAATTGTCTCATGCTTCCACAAGTGTCAGTAATGTTAATGAATGTCTGAAAAACACTACAGTCCAGCATAAGTCAGGGGAACTCACTGAAATCCAATGGAATTATTTACAACAGTTGAAGATTTGGCTTTTCATGCCAGTGTAATGATCTTGTTCTTTAAAACCAACTATCATATAAATAAATGCAATAAATATGAATTACATTCCTAACAGTATGAATAGGAACACACTATTTTTTTTCTGTTGAATTATACTTTTGTAGGTGGAGAGAAAATATTAGAGATTTTTCTGACTCAGGTAAGCTGCATAAAAGTTTGGCTCCACATTTCAAGTATGAATCTCTAATTGGTATTTTTTTTATGGTTTATAAAAAACATATGGTTTATATAAACTCATATACTCATATACTATATACTCATATACTATATACTCATAGTATTGGTGGTAACTGCCTTGAAGCTTCTTTATAAGAATTGTTCCTTGTAGCAGCTTGTCCGTAAACATCCTCCAGTTTAAGCTGTAGAACTCTTCTTCATAATTCCCAAACTACTTTTTAGAGAAATTAATTTGGCTAAATGTTTTGTGAGATAGCTTTAAAAGTTCAACATACTTTCAAATGTTAGAACAAATATACTGCAAGTTGTCATGGCATCTGCATTTGTAAAAAAAGTATTGGAGGGAAGATCTTGCTTCTTATTAGGGAAAAGATTTTCCTCTTATCAAGGAAAAGATGAAGAAATTATGTAACTTGGGACATTTTCTTAATTCATCTGGAGATTTTAAACCTCTGATATGATAAATTAATAACCAGAATAACTGTATAGCTCAAGCATAGATTTATACATGAAAGTTTCCCAAAGATTTCATGTCCATTTTTTTTTTATTACTACAAGTCCATTTCAACAGCAGGCTACTTAAAAATGGCTACCATTTAAATGAAGAATAAATTAGAATCATTAATAAAAACAAAAAAAATAAAAACTGCAAAAATTGTTAACCTCCATTAGACCTTAAATGGCTTTTCTAATTACCATTAAGCATGTAGTTGTTAATCACTGTTTTGATCAGGATTATAAAAAAGCAGGGTCTTTAATTTCTCTCAAATAAATTAAAAATTCCCTTTCAACATGCTACAAACAAAACTGATGGTCCAAGTGAGGAAGGGAATGGAAATCATTTTCTCAGTCACTTCTTTTTTTCTGGACTGAGGGAAACATTGGTGATAAACAGAGTAAGCTAATCAGTAATTATTGTAGCTTCAACTTCTGTGACGAAGAAAGATTCAAATCATGAAGGTATTCAAAAAGTCTTGTCTTGGGATTGGGGCCTAAAGAATTCAGAAAATCAACACAGAGACAGGAATACTTTCATTTTTTGTAAGAGGTACCTAAAGTAATAGGAAGTGCATACCTTCCTTCTTCTGCTTTTTACCCTTCCTTGATATGTTGGATCTGTGAACTCATCAGAGGCAACTGTCACTGGCTGTCATACATCTGTCACCATCTGTAGACCTCAAAAATTGTGAGAAGGTTGCTGGATTTTTATCTAGGTATGAAAGCCTCCCAAAACCTTTCTCCTTTGGGACTGTGGTAACCTACCCTAATTCTATTTCCTTTTTAGTGTCCCTATTTATGGTTGCCATTATTTACACAAACATTTAAAACTGTGAAGGGTAATGCTGGCAAGGCATTAAGACCTTTTTAATATTTTCTGCATTTATTTTCTGTCTATATGAAAGAAGATCTATATAAGCCACCGCAACATTAGCAGGCTGAGAAGTAGGTAGGCGGGAATGAAAATACCTTGTAGGATTTATGGGTTTCGGCAGTGCAAAGGGTCACAGTGCTGTTCTGTGTTACCATGCAGAAAACAATTCAAATTTCAGAGTAAAGTCCAGCCTTTTACAATACTCACCCAAGCCTGGACTTTAAGGCTCTCCCACCCCTAATTACTGCCTGCAGCAGGTTCACAACAAAATAACTATTTAGCCCAGAGCTGAAAATTTCCACTTTAAAAAGAAGAGGTGGAAAATCTGAACCTTCCTTCTGGATCAAATGTTCATACACTCATGAAAATATCAGGCGTTTTCTTCTTGCTTGGCTTACAAATATTCTCACACATACACAAAAGAATGGGTACTTTGCACAACTGCACTGCAGGGAGCCTGGGGGCAGCAGTGCCATTCATTCAAGAATTACCTAGGGGCTCTTCAAGACAGGCCACTGGAGGTGGAGGTGACACAATGAATTCAGAGAAAGTAGAGGAGTGCTGGCTGAATTGATTCTTATGCATTCTCGTATTTAGAATATCCACATATTGGCATTGACATGAATTTCAGAGGCAGTGGAGTTGAGATGCAACATGGCATTCATAATGAAGTCTGATAGAAGCAAACTGGGAACAATACTAAATAGGACATTACTAAATATTATTATAAGATAAACTTGCTAAAGAGGAAAAATTCTCCAAATAACTATATTTCAAAGACTGAAATTTCATTGCTTGGCACATTCCACCAATGTCTGAGAGTTGAATAAAGACACTGCAGGCTAAAAAGACCAGGCAGCAGAATATTGCACTTCACTTTTTAATGCGTGAATGAATATCATGTGCACTGTAGGGAGGAGCTGATAAAGCAAGCAGGTGCTATGCAAGCTTCTGTCAAACTCTGTTTCTGAACTGCCAGAGCACATCTCAGCTACTCTTGGTCTCTTCTGCAAGGAACATAGGTATGTGCAGCTGAGAGCAGGAAGGAATGACTTATTTCTCTGAGGGTACTAACTACAAAGAACAGAGGTCTTCACCTAAGAAATAACAGCTCATAAGACATATAACCAGAGCCATCTAGATCTTATTGTCATTTTAATTTTTTTTTATGAACTCATAAAAGACTCACAGGCTTAATCTTTCAGCCACAGTGAGGGCTGGATGACGGGGGGAGCTGAGGGGGACATGGGGGGCAAGTACTAAATATAGAAAAGTAAATAGTTTCATTCTCCTGTAGGGAATAGAAAATTATGAAAACCTCTGCAAAGACTCCACATTTCCCGTAAGGTATGCAACATGGCAGTTTCTGGAGCAGACACGTTAGAAGTATTACTATGCAACTAGTAAGACATTCAGTGACTAACCCTGAACCTAGAGCTGATTTGCTACACAACACTAGAGCTCCCACTGCCTATGGTTATTCAAATGCAGTCCATTTGAACTAAGATATCTTCCTTAAATTACCCCCAATCTCTTACAGCTATAAACTCTATTACCACCTAATACCTCAAGCCCACACTGACCAATTCCTCCCTTCCTTCTGGTTAAGCTTTCACAGGTGTGGCCAGTTGATCTTTCATCCATCTTTAGTCACACAAATTTTCAAACTGCAGCTGTATCTCAATGTAGAGTGTGCCTACAAATATGGTATTCTCAAAATATTGTTCAAGGCTTCACTAGGATAATCCAGGTTCCCTCCTTTATGATGTGCTATGCTTTAGCAGTGGTAGGGCATTTTTAACTTAGGCCATTTTGATGCAGCTGTTTGCAGAACCTGTGGCTCAGGTTAGATGTATCTGTTTCTAGGAAAACAGCTAAATAACTCCTTTTGGCAATCTGTAGGGTGAAAAAAGTACTTATATATCATCAGTTCTTTTTGATACGCCTTGTTCATGTTTGCCACATCCTGCTATGTTGTGATGTTCTGTTGTGATTGTTTGGCTTTTGCAAGCTAGATGTTATTGAGTATATTCAACATTGTCTGTCCCAACTTAGTTTATTGAGAATTAAATGTTGATATAAAGGACTCTCTATGAAACAGCAGTGTCTTGGCACGTGAGCAATCCTGTTCTAGTAAGGTATATCTTGTCCCCTTGTATCTGCCTTTCAGTAGACTAAACAGAAGTAAGCTTTATGCTGCTTCTTTTCAGTAGCAGGGCAACCTATTCAGTCTTCACTGAGGACAACTGAGTGTTCAACTGTTTGTTAGCTGCCCATAAATATTCAGGCAAGATGCCATGCTATCTCACAGAGATACTGCCAGTTCGGAGTAAAACACTCTTCGGTCAAATTTGGTAGCAGTTTTCTGCGCTCCTTTCTTCAAAGTGCTCATTTACCTTCCACTCAAATTCAGCCATTTGTACTTGTGCAAAGAAGTAGATGGGGGAAAAATGCTACCAGTTTGGGATGGTATGCTTTCACACTAACTCTCTGCTGAAGTAAGCATGTGGACAAGAAAGGAGGCAAAAGTAAACAGGTCCTTAGCTCTTTCTAGAGAAAGTCCCTGGGAAACTAAAACCACGAGGGCTGCATAGAGAAAGCTATTGGTCCTGAGAAAGGCTGTTATTAATTTTTCTGTTCTGTCTCCAGAAATCTTTGGGAAGCAAAAATGATGCTATTCATATAAATGTCATAAAATCAGAGTTATGATGTTGCGAAAACAAAATTGGGACTTTATTACAAAATATTACTTTATTACAAAACTCTGTTCTTGGTGTGATAATGCCAAGAAAATAATTCCTCACACAGGTACAATTGAAATACTCTTTTTACACTTGTGTTTTATTTTGTACCTTACACACAACTCACACCTCTGTGACTTTCTACAATTGCTCTGAAATACAACTTTAAGTTTCCCTGTTACTCTGCTTAATTCTGTCCTTCAATGTGCAGTACTCAGTACTTGCACTAATTGCAGTATGCATCCAGCTTGGGTGAATTGTTCTTATGGAGATGCAAACTCCTCGCTGTCCAAATAGGCAACTGCACCAAAGCTGCATGCCAAATACAGCCTAACATAAAAGTCAAATATTCCCAGTAGTCTAATACTCTGAATCAACAGTGCCAAAGGTAACAAAGTGGTACAGCCCAGCTGCCTGGTCTTGGTGATGAAGGTCTTGTACTTGGAAAGCATCAACTTTTCAGAGTCTTCTTATGAACAGTGGTTCCCAGACATTTACCTGCAATAGCAGCTGCTTGGAATTTTTAATTCCTTTTTTTTTTTTTTTTTTTTTTTTTTTTTGTCAATGAAAAATGAAATCTTCCATATATTTTTCCCCAAATATTCCTTTTTAAGAAAAAAATCTCAAATCCAAATCAATTATTTTATTTTTAATTTGAAAACAAATTAAAAAAAAAAAAAAGTATGTTCAGCCTCTCTCCTCCCTCTTCTGTTTTCTCTCTGCCTTCCTTCTGCAGAAAAAAAAAAAAAAAAAGTCATAAAATAGTTTGAGGAAAAAGGAGACAGGAATGAAAGCTCACATTATGAGAAAACCTTTATCCATTTGCAAAGGATCATTTTTGATAAACTGCAAACGTTTTGAAAGGAAACTGTGGTGACTGCTTAATTTTTTTCCCTGTGAAATAAAAGAAAACTGTTTTACCTCCAATTCGACCATGGGGTTATGCCAAAACTATTTAGCCCACTAACAGTTTCAGCAATTCACCATGGATCTTCTCTTTGCTGAGGGGAATTTTCTTTCTTATTCATCAATTATTTCTTATTTTCCTGCAGAAATTTAAAAAAAAAATGCATTTTAGAACAAAAATGTCAGACATTCTTGCTTAGAGTGACCTTTGACAAGCAATATGCTTGTTCTGTTTTTTGTGAGACAAAGTTAGAGAGAAGTGGGTACTTGACTAGGGCTTATGTAAATGTCTGGTTAAGTCAAACAGCAGTGTTCTAGCACACTTCCACTTATCCAAGCCTCTTATGCTTTGCAAAATAAAAATACATATAGTGAAAAACAATCTTAATATACAAAAGGAAGAATTCACTTTCCGTGTTCAAGATACATTGAAATGATGAGAAAGACACCTCCAGACACCTTCCTCACCTTTCACGCCCACCCTTCTAAAACAGCTTTTACAGAATCAATGGTCTCTACATAGCTGATGCATGCTTTGAATGGCAGAAGTACAATGTCTTATAAAGTTATAATCAGGCTAGATCTTACTAATCTGGGTTATAGCTCAACTGTGAAAGCTCTTTTGAGTAAAACCATTTCTTTATTAATGAGATTCAGCCCAATCTCACTGATAAAAATTACTTTAAAAGATGTCCCTTTGCTTCTATTCAAATGAATGGGAGAAAACGGTGGGTGTTTTAAGAGCTGTCTTCCTGTCATATCAGGATGGATCTCATTAGTGAAGGGAATGATTTTACCAGGAAAAAGCTTCTACAATGAGAAAACATAACCTACCACAGATGAACAAAACCCAACTCAATTAGGCTGGGAAAAAAAAAAAAAAAAAAAAAAAAAAAAACAAAAATCATCTCACTGCTCTCATTCATTTTAATAACATGAGAAAGAATATTTCCCTCTCAAAAAGATTTTTTTTTTTTTTTTAAGTTGAACTGGACTGGATCTCATTAATATAGGAACTATTTTACTTAAAAGAGCTTCCAATATTAGTCCACTTTTCAACTTTGATTAATCAAAGCAAACATGATGGGGGAGGGATAACTAAAAAATGTATCTACTTCTAAAGCATTACACTTGACATAAGAAATAGACATAAAGGGATTATAATCCACAGTTACTTCTAAAGTAGCTGGAATACATTTGCCCAGGTAGACCTATAAACCAGTCATTGGAACCTCAGCTAGATGTGGTCAACCACAACTGACTGACAAACAGGCAATTCAAACAGTTAACATGCACTGAGGGACCTTCTCCCTGATTCTAAAATAACCTCATTGTAATCAGCCTTTATTCTTTACCTCAGATGACTAGCAGGGAGGGCTAAAAAAGCCAGACTCCTAGGCTATTCTTGTTTCCTCTATCAAAAGTAAGTAAGTTTCAGTTGGGTCCTGGACCAAAGACAATGTGAAAGTCTGCTTTATCTTTCATTGGCACCCTTTATTGGCTGGGACATTCCTAATGGCTAAAATTTTGTAATCAGATATCTCAATTAGTACTGTTCTGAATGCAAACGAGAGTGTTGATACGGGAGGTTCATATAGTGATGTGGTAATTTCATTGTGCTGGATAGCTGAATTTTACCCCAACCATTCTCTCTCTCCCCCTCATCAAAAGGAAAGGGGGAGAAAATACAATGAACAGGGCTCAAGGTTTGACATAAGGACAGGGAGATCACCCACCAATTACCAAAACGGGCAAAACTCGTTCAACATAGGGAGATTAATGTAATTTATTGCCTGTTTCTAGCAGACTAGAGCAGTGAGAATACTAAAAGCAATAAGCAACCAAAAACAACTCCCCCACCACCACCTCCCCTCCACACTCTTCAACCTCCTCCCCCTGAGTGGTTCAGGGGAACAGGGAATGGGTGCTGCTGTCAGTCTATAGGGCTTCATCTCTGCCACTCCTTCATGGTCACTTTCTGCCCCTGCTCCACGTGGGCTCCCTCCCACGGGATGCTGTCCTTCCCAAACTGAGCCTGCGGGGGCTTCCCACAGGCAGCAGTTCTTCAAGAGCTGTGTCCACATGGCTCCATACCATGTGGTCCATCCCCCAGGAGCAAACTGCTCCAGCACAGGTCCCCCATGGGTGGCAGCTCACCTCAGACCCCTGCTCCTGCAGCCCAGGGCCTGCTCCTGTGGGGGTTCTCCATGAGCTGCAGCATGGAGACCTGCTCTGTGTGGGACCCCTGGGCTGCAGGGGGACAGCCTGCTCCACCAGGGACCTCTCCACAGGCCACAGGGGAACTTCTGTTCCATGCCTGGAGCACCTCCTGCCCTCCTTCTGCACTGACCCAGTTGTCTGCAGGACTGTTGCTCTCACATTTTCTCACTCCTCTCTCTCAGCTGTTGTGGTGCAGCAGTTTTGCTGTTGTTGGTGGTGGTGTTTTTTTTCCCCTTTTCTTAAACATGCTCTGATTGCCATTATTTCTCACTGTCTCAGCTCTTACCAGCAGCATGTCCCTTTTGGAGCCAGCTGGAATGGCCCCCATGGGACAGCTTCTGGGCTCTTCTTATGGAGCCCATTCCCACCCCCTTCAGTACCAAAACCTTGCCACATAAACCCAATGTACGTGCAGAAGTGCATATAGTTATCACCTTAAATGCTTCCAGAAAAGAAGAGAGGGTGGGAGGTTGTCCTGCGGTTGCACAAGGCAGGGACATAGCTGTACTGGAGCAAGAGACTGGAGCAAATCTCATGCTTGGTTCATAAAATTACCCAAGCCTGGTAATATGCGTATGAGCAGAAAGTAAGCATGAGTCTGCCTCTCTTTCATTGACTGTGATTGTTATTGCAGGATTAAAAAGTCCACAGTGGTTACTACAAGATCACAACTATAGACTTATACAACCATTCTGGTTTCCTACTACAGTGTTACAACATTTTGATGTCTTTATTTTATTTTATTTTTTATAACACTTTTCCATGAAGAAATATAGCCAGCTGCAGATACTTATCCAAGCTGCAAACACAAACCTAGATAGGAATTAGCTTTTGATTTAAATAGCCCTAAATTAATTTGAATCACTGTAAAACTACGCACACCTGTGCCTATGGATGCCTTTTGCTGTCTTCTGGTGCTGGAACTTCTGCCTTGATTTCTCAATGACTCAGTGCAGCAGCAGCTGCAGTGATCAGGGAAGCTCCGTATGTGTGTGTTCACCACAACCCAATTTGGGGAGAAGATGTTTTAGGATTCGTTTTCCCATTATCACCTCATAATAAACATTAATTTAATGGACACACACTTTATTTTTCAGTGTGCTTGAAATAATTCCTGATCAACAGAATACTGAACATGGAATTTAGTACAAGTTTGTTGCAAGGAAAGAAAGAAGGTGGAAAATAAAAGTAGATTTTGTGTAAGGCATGATTTATTTTGTTTTCCATTCAAAAAGATTGGCAAATTCTTTGACATATCCACACACTGGAATTTGAGAACTCTTTCACATATATACTGCTCAGGGATTTACAATCACAAATGACCTCTGTAACATACTTTACAATATTTAGCATAGAAACACAAATGCAAGCACACAAGAACACACATGCTCACATACACATACAAGTCCATAGTGACCTTTTACTTTTGTAAAAACATTTAGGGTGGAATAACCCCTATCATTTACATTTTTATATATTCTAAACATATAAAAATAAAACTGTCCACGTCAAAAAAAAAAAAGTTCAGGCCATGGACTTTATCTTTCCAGATGAGAAAGCTCTGAGCACTGACTGTGACTATCTGAAATAAACCCTGTAGGTGTATCCCATATTAAATGTTCAGCTTGAGGTTAGCAGTTAAGCATGTCACATTATTACATGCATAACATGATGAGCTGAAATGACAAAATGCCAAATTCCCTCAAAAAATTCAGGCAACAAACACTAATTTCTTCAAGGACAGCGACTATCACCTTGCACAGCCGCTTTGAGAAGTGAAAATATATCACTGGCAAAATGGTATACCAGAGAAAATATGTAAGAATGGAGTTGCTTCTCTGCTGCTCTCAAGTGCATTCTATCTGAAACATCAGATTATGGTTAAGGAACACCCAGTTAAAAGTATTGCAGCAAGTATTCAGTGTATATAGGAATGGTGAATTCATTAAAAAAAATAATAATAATAAATCAGTGCTTTTCACTGAAATAAAATTTAATGCAGGCTTGATTTGGTCCCAGGTATTTATTAAAGAACAACCAGATATGCTTGGTGCATTAGAATATGACCCTTTGGGGAATCTTAGCATGTCTTCCTTCCATGAAAGAATTTGGATCTATTTTAGACTCATATGTAAGACCCCACAAAGTTTATCAAGATTAAAAAAGATACTTTAAATAAGTTAGTATTTTATTTATGTTACAGCTTTCCCCTGGTCATGCCAAACAGAGCATCTGTTTACAATCTTGCCAAATACCAAAGAAGAAATGAACAGAACATAAATTTACTTTTTAAAATGTGCTACTTGGATAAAAATTAAATTTGAAATTCAGAATTTGCATTTCACTCTATCCCCCCAAATATCAGCTTATAAAAAAAAAAAAATAGTTTCCAAGAGATCTTTTGGAAATGAAACCTTTCCTTTTATTTTCAGAATGTTGAAAATATTTTTGCTGGTGCATATTTTGAATATTACTAGTAGTAATATTCATAATAATTAATACTGTTTCTCAAGGGTGAATATCAGACATCATAGTCCTGCCATATTGCCCTTTGAACTTCATCCTATGGCTACTAGAGGTAATACTTGCAGGAAAGAATCTTCTTTCCAGAAGACGATAGTGAATACTCCAGGACTATTGAAATCTGAATGAAATGACAGACATTAGCTTCTTAGGTGGTGTTTCATTTTGTCTTTGTTTTTCCATCATTTGTGTAGGTAATTAGAAAGCTGTTGTTATAAAATTGTGTATTATACGATGGGTTTGGCAGTTCATAAGTCAAATAGAAATGAGAAAGCACTCCTGCATTATGCTTATTAGTTTTATTTTGCTTACAGCAAACAAACAAACAAACAAAAGCTATTCTGCATCTTGTGTTTTCGCAACTAAAATGTACTGTAACCAAAAATCAACCAGAAGATCAAGTGGACAGCCCACATAATACTTTAGTGATCTCAGAATAGTGCCCTTGCAGATGCCAAACTGCTTTGCTCTGCTTTGTGGCCCCCTAGGTCACCAGTATCCCATTTTCGTGTCATACATCCCTGATTTAAAGCACTGAAAAACTGATGTGTCTGGTTTCTGGCAAACCACAGGGAAAAGAAAGCTCCAACCTCAAGCATTTCCTTGGAAAATACTATGCCAAAGATCCATCTCTGACAGCAGCAGAACTGGAGCTTTTGCTGTTTTTTCCCCAGCAGTGGTGTTTCCATGTAGCAGAATTCTGCAGTCTTCAGAAAGTTATGGGCT
Organism: Aythya fuligula; assembly: GCF_009819795.1. NCBI lineage: Eukaryota > Metazoa > Chordata > Aves > Anseriformes > Anatidae > Aythya > Aythya fuligula. Next base: position 13,635,176 of record NC_045563.1, on the reverse strand, counting down.
ACAGTGCTCACTGTGGCTATATTTATATCACTGCTAGGTCCCTCAGAGATGTTGTCCAAGTGAGGGTTCCCCAGACCGGGGCATTTTATATACAACTATTGCACAACCAAGCCACCCAAGAGAAAAGCACAGTGTTGAGTGGCACACTGCTGGGTTCTTCCTTAGCTCAGCACCACCCTTTAAGTCCTGATGATGTTCTTCTATCACTCTTTCCTATGACACTGGTGTCTCCTACTTTATTTATTTATTTATTTATTTATTTATTTATTTATTTATTTATTTATTTATTTATTTTCTGTTCAGAGGACAGTCATAAACAGCAACAGCCTTCATGGAGGCTTCTCTACCAAGTAACTTCTTGAACGCTTTATGTCTTAGGAAAGGAGTTGCTTTTCTTCCTGAAAGGAAAGAGTTATGGTGAAAATTTTGTTAGGCTCCAGCCATCCTAGACAGTGTGTGGCAGAGCACAGTTTGTCCAGAATACACTTGACAGCAACACAGACATCAGTGCGAAGTCAGGAGCTTCCATGTTGCCTGCCTCTCTGTCATACACTGGGGGATAGTCCAGAAGGACCGTCAACGGGCAAACAGTTTGAGTGGTTAGTAAGCTGGTCTCAGAGGTGCTTCCAGGAGGACTGTAAAGAGAGAAATCATCAGAGTCTTTTTATCCTCACTGCCTCATAGTTTCATGTGTAGCTTCCAAGATGGGTTGCTACATTCTGCACTAGCTTTTAGCTTCTAGGAGCTGTTAGATACAGCTTCATGCACACCTCTCTACAGTGGCCTCATTTTTAATGTAATCAGGGCAAGTTCACACATAACAGAAATGCCTGCACCTATTCTAAATCCAAGTGAAAAAAGTAACTTGATTGGGGCTGCTATCCAAACCATCAATAGTTGCCCATGCTCATGAAGGGTTTATAAATTGGGAACATTTCCTTTCATTTCAGCATTGTATGTTAAACATTATTCTATGTCTTGATATATCAATCTCAGTCTCAGATTTCTGTCTGGACTGTTCTAGCTGTCTTCCCTTCAGCTCAACTTCTGTAGGTGTTTTGTAAACCATTCCCTAAAGATAAGGAAGATCCAGCCACTTCTATCTTTCTCTTGATGTTAATGAGCAGGGACATACACTTCACATTCTTCCTCCTATCCCTACTCATTTGCAGTGTCTGGAGCCTCCATTAAATGTCTCTTAATTTCCATATGAATCATATTATGCAAAGTTGAGTGCAGTACTGAAAAATTAAACTGTCAAAAAAAAAAAAAAAGACAAAGACAAAATTGTGAGTGAGGGGAAAAAACAGGGCTAAAACCTTTGATGGTATCTGGTTACAAATACAGGGTTAGAAGGACAGCTTCGTTTCCCCTTCTCAAGATACAAGAGCATTGCTTACATTCAAATATTCAGCATATGTAGCAATCCAAATGATGGAGCTGACCAGGTGAGATCTGCCCTCACCAAGTCCAACGTAAATTAGGGTTTGCGTCCTGGAAGGGACTGCTGTGAGTTTGTGCTGTGGAAACTAAGAGCAGAGTTTGAACCCCTGCCATACGAAGCAGTGGAGAACCAAACAGAACAATTTTAAAATGTCAGAGTTCATTTCTGGTCTTAATAGCTGTGTACAACACCTCTACTCCTTTGCAAAAAGGAGCTGGAAGGTCACTGTCATTTCTGGTCTTGAAGATATGTGTCACTCATTTCCAGCCTCTTCTGATATTTGATAGTGTGGACCCTCCTGGAGCACAGCAAGAATAAACGATGACACAGCTCACTGAGCAAAATTTATTAACAATTTTCCTCCTACACAAATAAGAGCTCACCCTGACCCTAAAATGTAGAGCTTGCTACAGAAGAGACACTTGTGAGGGCTTCAGTTAATGCAATCCAGTCTTTGACAAAATCAGTGTTTTTTTTCCTTTGGAAGAATGTGTGAATTTATAACAAGCTTTTACAAAATGTTGCATAATCTTTAAGAGAGAAATGGACCACTTCAGTGGAGGAGGTCACATTTTTAATTGTCTACTCTGATCTGAATTTGTTGTACCAAGTGAAATCAAAATCACTGATTCTCAGTGAAAATTAGTGAAAACCACTACATGTCTAACAGCTATACATGTGTTTGTACTTACGTCATAATTAATAGTTTACTCATAATTTGCAAATTAGATTTTATATAGGGCTGTGTGTATAGACTAATGCATTCTGTGTTATCATAACACACAATTTGATAATTGAGGGTTTACATTCTTATTAAAGATGTAACGTGAGGTTTCATTTGGGTGAGATCATGCCATTTGCCCATAAGCATATACATGTAAACTAGCTTGGGGCAAATCTCCCAGCCTAAACATTCCAATATTAGGGGGAATTGGATTTCAACTTGGTGGATTTAACTAGTTACTAATATTAAATGTTCCTAGTTGCACCAATAATGTCTTCTATTTCATCTGCCCAGACTCAAATTGAGATGATCTAAAAACAACGAGGTGAAAAAGACTGTTGTATCAGCAGACACTTCTCTTCTGTAGAGGAAAACATGTCCAGAAGGAGAGTCAGTCTTGTCACAGTAACTTTAGAATTTTCACTCCAGTCTGTAAAAACTATTAATTTTCTGTGTTACCTGTTCTATAAAAGAATCTGGGTCAGGAAGGAGAGATATCAACAAACTTGCAGAGACAAAAAGAAAGAAAAAACATTACTTTAATATTTGATTTAAACTTAAAACATATATTAAGGGTAATTGTAGTGTGGGAATGTGGTCATTTTAAATAAGCAGTGTCTTATGTTGTTCTCATTTGTAATGTTCCCAGTAAGCAAGAGGGGAGAGTTGTGACTGATTAATAATCAATCTGTAAGACCATGTGAATAAATCCGAATATTAAGATGAAAGAACACATGAATCAAAAAGAGATTCTGAGACCACTCCCCAAAAAATTTGACATTTCCTTTTTGGGAAGATCGGGAAGACCGTTTATATATATATATATAAGTCCGTCAATATCTTTGTAACCAGTACTTTAAGTTAGTAAGAACTTCTCTAGCAGCAAGCAATTGAAAGAATCTGACAAGAGATTTAGTTTTTCTTATTATTATTTCTGAATATTAGACAGTAGGGATATTGTTTTAATTTGAAATTTCTATCCGTTCAGTGAAGAATACATTAATACAGACAGCTGCATCCGAGTCTTAAAGTATGATATAAGGCTGTATGGGGAAACCTGTTCGTTGTGGGCGACCTGTCTCCCAAATTCAGTTCTCATACTTTATCTTTTAATTTATTCACAACGCCTTTGCAATTCACACCCTCTGATCTTCTCTTGTATAAATAATATTGGCCCTGCTTATTCCTCTGGTAGTTTCATAGTGGTACCTAATATGAGGTACCCAGAAATGAGACAACAGTGCCCCTTCAAATTTTATCACCTTGACACACCTAACAATGTTTACACTTTGAATAAAAACTTATCTTTATGAGTGCAAAAGCCAAGAGCTGAAGGGCTTACATCTCCCTTAACCCCAGTAAATAAGGCTTATGAGAGCTTTGAACTCCACAGAGACATACAAAGAATGTAAAGAAACACTTCACAATATGAAAAACAGGCATCTAAGTTACAGAAACTGTATCCATACATTTACATCTTTTTTTTTTTTTTTTTTTTTCTTAAAGGATATTTTATAGAAATTATAAAATACTTCAGTTTCCCTCCCTTTTTAACTGAAAAGGCCACAGTGTTAAATACTTATATATATATGTATATATATATATTATTTTTTTTCAGTGAGATTTGCTTTGACATTAAAAAAAGAGAAAAAAAACATGTATAGTTTCTTTAATTTAGCAAAAAACTTAAACCTGCAGCTCTGAATTCAAATAAAATTCTTAACAGCTTTGAAGGTAACTGTACAGTTGTGTTCCTCAGGTTGCTGGTTATTTACTCTTTGTAACCAGAAGGCTCACGATCAACCTCAAAAGGTTGTCAACAGTCTCCAGTAGAGATTTACTGATCCAATACAGTCTATGGCTTTTATACTCATAGCATTTAGTGAGGCTGGTAGAATATAGAACTGGCCCTTAATTGCATTAGCCAGCTAAGGGGAGATCTTTGTAAGAGTAATTGAGAAAATATGCCAAAAGACAATGAATTTGGATCCAGAACACTCCTATAGGACTCTATGCCTCTCATATTGTTGTCTCTGCTTGTCCTCCTATTTAACGTGCTTTCTTAAGCTTATTGTTTACCTGCAAAGAAAATTCAGTCAGTACCATGAAACAGAATTATCAATGTTTGCAAGTAAGCAAAGGGTAGTAAATAAGGTATTAGCTACAGAACATCAGCTGCTAAATGCCTGGAGAGTGGCCAGTCTGGCTGGAAATACGTATTCCTTTTTTTCCCCACTGTCATTTATGTCAATCTTGAATAGATTTTATTTCACTATGCAGTGGATTACACCCAGAGCTTATGGATATGAATATGGGTTGCTTGCTATTCTCTCTCTGATCATGCTCCAGTGGTATTAACTCTTGGGTCAATCTGGATTATCCCATGTTTAAAAGATAGCAATTAAACACTTCAATTCTTAATTTCTGAGAATTTCTTCTTGCTTATAAGAGCTAAAGTAATTGCTTGCACAGAGTTGCTTTGCCAATATTATGTTGCAGGTGGTCTGACTGGTGGTAAGGGGAAAAAATAAATAAATACGGTTTGCACATCCCTTGGATGGGGCAACTGGTCTGAATGAGCTGCAGGAAACTTAAAGGACAGATCAGTGACTTCACTCTTTAGAGACATTATCTCCTTCTAAGCAAGTCTTGAGACACATCAATCAAAAAATAGCATGTTCATAAGGCAAAGTCTGGAGTCTGAATTTTACCAATTGTGTTTTCAGGAAACACAATATGGTTTCACATTATATGGGGGAAGGGTACCAAAAGGGTGCATGTGTGACTGGGATGTCACTGATTGAGCAATATTTTGGGACCCAAATTCAACCTGGAATAAAAATAAAAATTAAAAAAAAAAAAAAGGCTACCTTTAGCATGCTGAGTACATTAGATGAAAAGATGAGAAAATCCTATAGGTAAAGAAGATTTTCCTCTAGAATATATCCCTCTGATGTCATGAAATAGCTGGTGTGAAAACTTGCTCGATATGTAGTAGCTTGGATATTTTAGCTCACTATTTTTACCCTCAGTATGTTAACTAAGAAGACAGTGTCAGAACTACATGAAATGAAGATGCTTTGAGTAAAAAAAAAATAAATAATAATTTCAAACATGTTTTGAAATTATTACGAGAAATACTTTATTTAAAATCTTTTCTGAAGGGATTGTTTTGGAACTCAAACAAAGCTGAATGGGCAACTTAATGGGTCCTGACAAAGCAAGCAAGAGGCAAAGGAAAGAAAGATATTTGCTTAGACTCATTATGTGTGATCTTTTCTAGGGCTGTGCTATGAATTCTTAGCTTGACCGTAGTTTTCCTTCCACTTTTTTTTTTTTTTTTTTTCCCTATAAAAAGGACTTCACAATGTAACTGTCTGGTATGGATTACATATTTTCTCTATATTAAAACTGGCATAAATCAATGATTTTAGTTTTTAAGATTATATTCTTATTTTCTCTTGTGAAAAAAAAAAAAAAAAAAAAAAAAAAAAAAAGTGTGATTGCATGACCAGATAACAGCTACATGTCAGTACCAATGTTAAATTTAGGTTGTTTCCAAAATTTATTTCCCATATTCTCTGACAGTATGCAAGGAACATGAAGTACCTCAGGTTTAAAATATCCCACATAATCGCAGGATTCCAGGAGGCCAGAATGCATACAAGTACCCTTAGCCATGAAGGTGTTAATCAGTGTATGTACCGTCTCATCTGCATCTCAGAAGCCCTGCAATTAAAATTAGAACTTTTATGCCTGGTCCCCACAGCTTGCTGCTATTCAAAGCTCCTATCTACATACACTGGGGATGGAAAAGGCCTTTTGAAAGTAAATAATTGAAAAAATTAGAGGGATTTTTGAAGATTGCAGAGCTTCCCTTTAGGACCAGTCCAGGAGCCCTGTCCTTCTGTCAAAGTACAAATTACCCCCATATGGTGATGTCCGTTCACTCAACTGTAATTTATTCATTATGCATACTGCCGAATACCAAATGGTGAAAGCACAGCAGCAGAACAATGAAACAGGCTCAGGAAACTAATAAGTATCCAATCAATGAGAACCTAATGAACTATAACATGTAATACTTTATAAGTCATTCAAATTAAAAGGGGGTGAAAAAAACACATGACAATGCACTATCAATTTATTTATTCCAATTCTAATCAAATGAAATAAACATTATCCTCTAAAAATATGGGCATAACTAATATTTGGGGAGAGGGAATCCATAGAAGGTAGGATCAAGCCAAAATTCCTTTAAGAACATAATTACATACCAAACACCTGTCCTTATCTAATACAGGCTCTTTGCACCAAGCTCCTTTGGTGAAGTAGTAAAAGGTGGTTTTTTTCCAGTATCAAGGTTTGGGAAGAGAAATGCAAGATACATCTTTAGAAGATATTATTTTAATAAGCATAGCTGAAATCTTTATCAAGAACTATTGTTGTATTTCATCAAACACAGCACCTTTATGTTGCAAGACCAAGGCAAAAACTTATTTTTTATCTACACATAAGCTTGTCCCCTCAAGAACATTGTTTTACTGTGAGTCCCATTCCCACCTTTGTTAAAAACTCTTGGAACCAGTTCTGTAATAGTAAGAATAATTAATAAGTAATCTACAAGGTAATCTTAGGAAGGTGCTCTATTTTCCCTAAACAGCCAGTGTGCAGAACTTCTTCTTGATAGAGCTGTTTTCAATGAAATGATGGCAAGGAAATTATTAACTCCTTCTCTGAGAGGAGGAGGTGATGACAGAAATCCAGGTATCCTGTCTGACAGAGCACTCTGTTGGTTTTTCTGTCTTCTGGGCTGCACAGTCAATAGACTGTCTTTTACTTTTCTTCCACTGAGATCTTGACATGAGAAACTGAGAAATTTCAATTAATGTGCCTCTGAATTATTGTTTCTGCATTTTTTAAAGAGCTTGGGTTGTTGATTTATTTATTTATTTATTTATTAAATTTAAGTCCTCATACTCCATTTTATATTGGCTTCTTTTGCCTTTTCTGACAGAAAAGGTGCCAACAAGATGGTTCATTCTTGTCTCAGCCAGCTACACATATTAGTAATTCTCACAGCAGGTGCCAAGTATAGCTATATGTCCTCCTCTACAAGAGTGGCTGTAGTTTTCTTTTTCCACAGCAGTTGACATTAAGTGTCTTCTGCGTTTCCTGCTGCTCCTGTTTGCATGTGATAGCAGTTAGTGTTAGCCTCACTCTCTCTCCATTTCTTCTTCTATGTGTGCTTATTTCCTTTTATATATTATTCCATTAAAAAGAATAAAATCAATCTCTTTTCATTTACAGTTCTGTGCTTACCCTAGGTTAAATTTGATAAAAGACATTTTGGACTCTGGACTTCTGCATCCAGCTCTGCTGCTGACATTGTGGCCTTTTGCACGAGTTGCATGAAGTTGTTAGGTTACACTGTAAGAGCCTCATCTGTGGCACAGTGCTGCTTATGAATGCAGAAACCTGAATGATGTGTGCCTTTAAACATGTATGACATATGTGGTCATAAAAGGTTTTGATGCTTTCACTCCCCAGATGGGCAGACAAACATTGTTGTTAATAGCCGTGTGTTTCTTCTGCAACCAGAACAAAACCAATAGCAAGGAAACCCCGCGAAATAGTCAAAGTTGCAATGCAACAGTCAGTTCCTTCAGCACAACAGTGAACAGGTACTAGCGTAGAAGGCTTCTGGGAACTAGAAGGATCCCTATATGATGTAAGATAAATCTCACTTTTCTATCAGTGAAAGGAGGCAACAAGGGCTATTTTGTGTATTTGTCTGGGTAATTGTTCTAATACACAGGCCCCAGGAAGGGTGCTCAGCATTTTAGGAACATTGGACCCATGTAGGATGTCTGAGCTCATTATTAGCTCACATCAGTGAGGTCTTCACCAATCCAAGAAATAATCTTGAAAAATCTGATCAAGTCTTTCCAGATCTGTCCCATATTAATACAACAATGAAGACAAAAGAATGAAAATGCATCAAACTCTGCTTTTGAATCCAACAGTAAGAAATAAGTTATTATTCTTTGGATTATTTTTTTTTTATTTTACAGTTCTGTGTTATTTGTTGGCTCACAGATCTTTCTTTTTCTTTCTCACACCTCACACTTTGGCATGACAGTCTCAAAGCAATTGCTACCAAGATTACATTAACAAACCCCACTCAGTAATGCAGGTGCAGTAAAACAAAAATGAAAATGAAAACAGCAGTCAGGAGAAAAAAAAAAAAAAAAAAAAAAAAAGACAGAACTGCTTTGTTTCCCAAATTATCATCATGCAGTCCAGACATGAAGAAGCAATGAACAGTTATCACAGTGTGGATAATACATAGAAGTGCTTCTTAGAACAATGGAAGCAGCCTCCCATATGCAGAATAGGAGCTGTCAGTGGGAATTAGTGTCCAACAGATCTTTCCCATCACCTAGTGTTTCACTAGTGGATGGATCCAGAAGGTGCACTCATGGGATCAAGGGGGAAGGAAAAGCACAGAAGGTTGAGTACTATCAGTCGACATTGTTGGTTTTTACTTCCCTGAAGAGACTGCAGTGGAATCTCAGTCCCTTTTTAATAAACGGAAATTTTGCCTTGAACAATAAGTGCAAGATAAATACTTTTAGCTGCTTTACTTGGCTTTTTTTTTTTTTTTTTTTTACTATTATTCAAATCCTGTTTCAAAGCTAGCCACAACACATAGGGTTAAAGATGTAAAATCTCAGCATGGTGCAATAAAACTGATACTGAAATAGTGTCCCCCTACTGTAGGAGGAATCTGCAATCAGGACTTCCAAGCACATGCAAAAAATAACTCTTGGATCACTCTTCTTGTCTTCCAGTAGACTTGGCAAGAAAGAAAGCCATATGTGAAGCCAGCCATATATCAGTTATGTGGTCTTAGATATTTGCAATAAAACAAAGGACTTTGCTGTCAGCCCTCCTGATTTCATGAAGCCTTTACAGCTCACAGCAATGTCCCTTTATCAAAAGCCACAAAGTTATCCTCAGACATGTGCATTTCTTAGGGAAAATATTTTCTGCAAGAGCTATTTATGATTAAATCCATCAGGGAAAGGGAAAGACATGAAAAGACCTAATACAGTCAGTTTCAGCCATGCTGAATGCATGGCTGAAAAGAAGTAAGGGGGGGGGGGGGAGGGGCAGCGGGGAAGAGGGTGACAATAAAAGATAAAAGAATTAAAAGAATTAAAATGCACATACACAGTATGATCTAGAGGAAAATCTTTGTGACAGTGGTGTGGATTTCCTGGTAAATTAAGTGGAACTGTGGCTTCACCTCAGAATTGCTCATGGCCATTTATATAGGCATTATTACCTACCAGTTTCATGCAGGGATCATTCTAGGAGTGGGTTCAAAGAAAGAATTTTGTAACAGTTGTTTTCTCATATAATGCTAAGTGGACAATCTGCACACAAGGAACCAAAAAAGGCTGAGAAAGTTCTGAGTGAGCCATGAAGTGAGGTCAGGAGCTAATGAACAGTTGGCACCCCAGACTCACAAAACCATGGGGATGTGAACAGCCCGAAGTGTGCGATGGCTCACATATGTGAAGTTCAGTGTTTTCTCGAGCTCAGTGTTAAAACTAGTTTTATTTGATGTAGCAGCAAAAGGAGTCAGGGACGGGATTTAAAAAGTGAAGTGATGTGATTACTGCAGTGTTTTTCTGAACCAGCCTTACAGAAAAGACTTAAGAGAATGGGCTTGTTACAAAACTGATAAGGTGTTATTATAGAACTGCAGTAATGGCTTTAGCAAACAGTCTGTGTGAATTTCTAAACTATAATGGCAAATGCTGATTTTAAATCACCTATTATTAACTATTACATTATAAACAACAGTAAAACCCCCATGGACAGATAAGCATTTCTGTTCACTTTAAAAGACCTTTTTTACATTGCTCTTTTTGGCCAGACCAAAAAGTTTTAAAAAGCGTTTTTTAAAAAGCGTTTAAAAAGCAGTTTTAAAAGCGTTCGAGATTTCTAGGTCCAATTCAGCAAGACCCTTGTGCTAACTTTAAGAGTGTGATTTGTCACATTGACATTAGTAGCTTACAATCACGTGTGCATAAGGACCTTACCTAGTCCCCTAAGCTAAAAAAGAAAAAAAAATTTGACTCCTTTTTTTTTTTTTTTTTTTTTTTTTCTGTCCCTCCATATAAAGTCATTGCAAATAATCCTTTTAATCACTTTGTGAATTCAGGTACTAGTGAAACAGTTGCTTCGGAATGAGTATCTCTTACTAACGTCCTGCTCAACATCATGCTGTTTGTGTGGACTCAGTGGACTCAGTACACAAATAGCCTTAGGGCTATTTTTCAGGGATACTTCTATAGCTATGTTGATAATTTATAACTCCAGACAGGGCAACAAATTCTATTATACAAATATTTGAAGCTATCACAAGGAGAGGAATACTTTAAAGTAATCCTTCACTCATAAGTTACATTTGCAGCTCTTTTCAGTTACTTTTCATTATTTCACCACAGGGGAACAGTTTCAAGGAATTATTATACTAACCACTATATTAAAAATGAGCCCTAGAACTCCACCCCCACCCCAATAAATATCTTTTAACATTCATTGTTGTGGAAATATGCAACAGACAAGTCACGAGGGTTTTCTTTTTTTACTTCTCACAAAGGTATGAAAATATTAGCAAATGTTCAGATCTCTGCTACTCAAAATATTATGGGTCAGATCTGAGCAGAGTAGAGAGGTCAGTGCTCCATCATCACAGCTTTATATCATTACGGGCTTTAGGGCATAATAGCCTGCAAAAAAGCTTGGTTAAAAGATGGGAAGGAAACCTGAAAAAGGTTAATTATGGCACACACAACACTTGACAGTTCCTTTTCAATCTGATTCAGCTCAGCTGTGAATGCTGCTGTGTCTCCTGCACAAAGATCCCGCTCGCTGTTATGCCACTTTCTGTCACCCCAAGGCTATGGTGTGGTTCACCCACAAGGACAGATCCCAACCCCTAATGCTTCATGTTTTCGAAAGGGTGCACCTGTTTTGCTGTGGATCTGATGCTTAGAGCTTGCTGTCTGAAACCTTAACACCCAGAAACTTTTTTTTGACAGCTTTGGTTATGTTTGTTAGGGAATCCAAGGCAGGAATATTTCTTGGGGGGAAAAGAGGGATGGTAGGGTGGAGAAGGGAAGAAGCACAAACGAAACAAAAACTTAAGCCTGTGACTAATTGGCTGAAAGGATGTGAGCAATTCTGCTTCACTTAATTGAATGTGGGCTCAAATTAAAAAGAAAGAGTAATTGCCTTCAAAACTTTGCATTGCAGATTGCTGGCCTCTTCCATACGTTAAGTGAAAGCCTTAAAGCACATGTGCCAGTGGTGTTGTTGACAGGAACCCAAATATCCTGTTATATGCATCTACATTCAGAGAACTTCATTCTAGAAGGGATTAGCCTGTATTATATTGAAGATTTTATTTACAAAATGAATTTCCATGAAATGGGTGTCCTGATTTTGGCTGGAAATTTCAAATCATGACCATGCTTTCTAACTGCTGGCTGCTTTACAAACATTTCCTGTTCAGAAGACCTGAAAATAGAACTTTGGTTTTCTATGTAAAAATAAAGAATTTTTGCATTTGGTAGCAAACCTGTATATTCTTACTCAAATTTTCCTTTGAATTTAAAGAGAACCTTAGTTGAGCAAAGTGAAACTTGTGTTAAGCATGAATAACCAAGGAGCAGAGAGTCAAGGAATTCACCCATGAAAGTACAAGTGTTTTGAAACCTTTCTTAATAAAAATAGTGAATTAACTCATTTGGTCTGTACATTGCCATTTATTCTTTACATGAAAGCAGCATCCACAACTTCTAGCCCTATTGTGCTGTGCACAAAAACACAGAACAAAAGAAATGTCCTACCTCTCAAAATAATTCTCTGCAAGAGCAACAAAGACCCTTTGTTTGCTATTTAAGCAAGATTGGTGGACATCATCTTTAAGCAGAAGCTCTGAGAATCAGCCTTTTCTGTCCTCTTCTATACATGCATATGCACATTTTTCACAAGTCTGCTACAGTAAAAGGGCTCCTAAAGAAAAGAACAGAGCAGAGCAAAAGGAAAATATTACTTTATATTAATAACAAATGGAGTGCACAATGCATTCCACACGTAAAGGTTACCCATTTACAGATCCGGAAGCCAAGGGCATTTTAAAACTTAAAGATCCTTTAAATAAACATATTGGTTTAAGTAGGAAGCAAATATTCTTAGCTCAGCAGGTAGTTGGTATCTAAGTCAAATTCAGACTTCACATAAATACACATGTCAAAGCATTTATCAAGGATAATAATAATAATAAAATAAAAAATAAAAATAAAAAGAACTCTTAAGGAATGCAGTTCAGATAGGGAAGTGTCAGTTATTTTGCACATTTCCTATTTCCAGCTCATTAGTTTCAGCTTTTGACAGGGGTGGAGCTGAAAGAGGGGGTCAGAAATCCTGTGGAGGTTTTTCTTTCCTCCCAATTTCACATGAATAAACAGAGGGAGGGAGTCCCCTGCCTGTCTGCCAGGCTCTTATCTATCATATTTAGATGCTAGATGCTGTCAGATATTAGATAGCAATGCCTGTAGGTATTGCCAGTTACTGGGAAATTAAACCTGGAACAGAAGATACTCCTTTCCATTCCCAAACTTACTTTGTGTTGTGAGCAGGTTTCAACATCCTTAAAAAAAATGTTGATGTCCAGACAAAGGTGACAGCATTATATTTTTGTCATTCACTACTTGTATCTGATTTAATTTTTCTCACTCTGTCTAGTCTATTAGCAGCACCCCATCAGCACCTTTTCTTTCACCTGCATTCTTACATTCCTCTCAAATCTAGGTCTTTCTGCTCCAGAAGTGGTAAGGTTAGATTTAACACTGCTGCTTTTTATTTAAACTCTCCTCATGTAAGAAACCTCCTTGGGCATTAGAAATTTTCAGTAATTCCGTGTTTTCAAAATTAGAGCCAGTAAAAGTAAGCAATTTGCCTTGATTTTCCCTCAAAATATTTCAGACAGTGAGGATGTTCCTCTAGGGAAAAATACAGTGAACATTACTGTAAGAGGGATTTTGATCTAATTCTTGGAAAATGTGCTTATGATCAGTAATAATCAAGTTAGCAATTACTACTCTTGCACTACATGTTACACCCCTGTTAGCTTAGATAAAACAACCACGTGGACACCCTTTCTCTCCCAGCAGCAGAACAAACCTGGCCAGCATAAAATGTGAAATAAAATCATGTGTGCAGTCAGCTACTGTTTCATCTGAAGACAGGTAACTTCCAGCTGATGGAAAGTAACTTCTTAAGACACTGTGACTCTACCATGGCATCATCTCCTGCTCTGCTGTTAAAAAAATACATGTACAAGGTCTAAGCCCCTTAAAGTAGCTATAAGTGATGTAATTTAACATTTTTTCCACCTGGCTTATTCTTCCTTTTATACTCTTATCTAACCACTGTCATGGTTTATTTTCAGTAGGATTCATTAAAATAAAATTCAATAATAATAATAATAAATAATAATAAAATGTGTGCATATTTATGTGTGCATGTCTTCTTGTGGGAGTGCATCTGTATGCATCCAGGTATTTTGTTTAAAGAAGTTAAAGCCAAATATGGCATGGTCCTTTTAATCACTGAGGACTCAAAGTATATTTTGGAGATATAGGGTCATTCACACCTTTGCATTATCCTTTGAGGAAAACAAACAAACAAACAAACAAAAACAAACAAAACAAAAACAAAAACAAAAACAAAAACAAAAAAAAAAACTGTGTGGACCATGAGATACTTCTAGTGCAAGATAAATGAAATACAAAAGGAAAATGACTGGCTTTGATTTAATGTCCAGGTGGAATTTCAGTTCAGTTCCTGTCACCTCCCAGACTTTCTCACATGATTCTGCTCCTAAACTCTGTACATGTTTGACAGGAAGGAGAGTTATGATTTGTTTTAAAACTGTTCTCCAGATTGGGACACAGGTGAAACAAATGACCCATGACATTTACCAATAATCTCTGGAGTGGCACATAATTAAATATTCACTGTGCATTAACTTGTAAGGTAGCTGCACCAACAAATGTCACAACCTACGTATTTTTTCTTTTGGGCCAAAATCTCAAATTTATTGTGTGGCACCATCATAAAGGGGATGCAACTTCCTTCTGGTATTTTGAGTAATTACTAAATACAGCAGTAATGGTGATCCAGATGCTGTGTGACTTTCTTCTTTCACACAGCCAGGAGATCAGTAGTCTGTCCACTATGGCTGGTGAGGTATTATAGAGGTCTATTTGTGGGACAAATGGAGGAGAAATAGACCCAAAAGTAGATTTATACTTAAGTAAGAAAAAAGTTTTGGTGATGTTAATTTCTCTTTATTTGAGACTGAGTTATTTGAGAGAGCTGCTCAACAGCCATACAAGATGATCATTACAAGAAAAAAAGAAAAGAAAAAAAAATGCACACTACTTATTAAAGTTAGACAAAACACTAAAGAAAAATAGGACTAAAAAAATTATTTGGTGCCTTCTTTACTTTGAGTTTTCAACTGTACTGCTCAGGTTGTGAAGCTAATAGTAGCTAATACGAGAGTAAGTGAACCAAACATGAATAACATTTAGTTTAGAGCCCATCAGGTAGCAGATGGGCCATGTCTCATAGGTGTCATGGAGACTGAGGTTAGTAGAGAAGGTGCTGACCTAACAGTGGAAGAAATATAAGTCTGCTACTGCTGATCATTTTTCTCAAATTTCTAGTTGATTGTTTGATATGCAACTCCAAAAAGTTACTGTTTTTCTCTTTTTTTTTTTCTTTTCTGTTAGCCGATAACATGAAACCATAACATCAATGTTGTTTGAAAACATGTTTATGTTTTTTTTCCCTATAAAAAGAGATAATAATGTTATGTTCCAATAATATTAAGTTGCAATGTTATTTGCAAGATTGCAGAGCTTTTAATTTTCTGATTATTTCCACAGTGGGAGTTTCAGCTCAATTTCTACCAAGACACTTCTATCTGTTTCAGTTATTTTTTTATTACAGCTAGAAGCAACAATAATTGCCTTTAGTGTATGAAAACATGACTGAGGAGACAATTGTCGTCCCTAAAGACTAAAATCATCAGCATACATTTTTAATGTAAAATTTTTGTAAATTAATTGCCAGGTCCTATAAATATTATATTTACTAAAATTGTGTTGTCTGCTGTCTTCAAAGAAACATTTATTTTTTTTAAACTATGCTTCAGACACAGTATGTTTCCTGAGGCAGAAAACAAAAACATGGAACAAAATATTAGCCTTCTACTTTTGTAATTTTACATTCTAATACTTTTCCTTCCCAACTCTGGGGTTTCTTTTTAATATAATTCTGTTAGTGTTGCGGAAAAAATCAGTAACAGTCTCAGTAATCAGGATCAATTTTCAGTTTTTCAATATTCAGATGATCAAAAAATTCAACATCCCTTCCAAATAATAAGGCAGTGTTCTTGCATCTGCTTTTTGTTTGTTTGTTTGTTTGTTTGTTCTAACAAATCAAGAAAATAAATTTGAAATGTCAAACCTTTTTTTGGAATATTTTTTCTCTTTATTTCTATTCAGAAATGATAAAATGAAATAATTTAGATATCTCATAATGAAATTATTGCACTTCAACTTGAAGTGCTCCCAACCAAAGTTATATGTTGTGAGAAATTATCTATCATGACTTATAAAGGAGTTGTCATCTACAACCCCCCATAGAGGAACCTGACATACAGTCTAAGACCTGGAAATACAGTTGTTAAAAGTCGCTGAAAGACCTCGGGAAGATGCTAAGATTAATAAGCATAATTAAAATTACACTATTTTGTTTCAGTTTTCCCTTATAGAAAAATAAACCACAGCCAGTTTTTTATTTAGAACAAACAAAAATCTAGGTTTTTATTGAAAAATATATATATTTTTTAATCTGACTGCATTAACATCTTTTAGCTGTGTTAGCTCTCAGTCTGGTGTGTCCTGTGCAACCAAGATGTGTAGATGTTTCACAAGATTTATGGGTATATGGCAAAGCTCTAGAGACACCCAGTTTATGTCCCCTTTCAATAGCTGCAATTGACATAAAAAATATTTTGGATAAATGAGATTAGCAGGCTTTTCTTTGAAGGAGATGTAACAGCAAAAGCAGTCTAATAGCAAATATCAAGAACAGTGATTAGTTCCAACTGATAAATATTTTTTATTCCAGTCAGAATGGCAGACCTTATTTTTTAGCAGGCATTATAAGTGCATTGCACTTATACTAATTCTAGTAGATTTGCTCCTAGAAAAGCAGTAGAAAACCTAGGGTAAAATATTACTAGCAAAGCATGCATTCCTAAGATCTGCTCTCATAAGAGGATCAGGGACCAGATTGTCTAAACAACCAGGACATAACTTGATAGACAATGACAACTTCAGAAGTAGTCAGCCTGCAGTTGCTGTATGAGAATGTACTTATTATTTCTGGAGACAGAATATCAGAACTAACTAACTCCCTTTGAAGTTAGTGACTGCAACACTTTTCCCAACACCGGTGGAGACTTGTACGGTGGAAGGGTTGCAGCTCACCTACTGGCATCAGAGGGAAAGTGAGGGTTCTCTGGGTGTGGGGTAGGACTGCTCCACTAACACCCCCACTTGATTATTGCTACAGCTATGCCTGGAGCAGGACCCCATTTTGGTTCATGATGATTTCATATGGCAGGATGCAGACAGATATGTGGAATCACCCTTGTTTTTAACCAGGTGTTAGACTTGGAACTTCCTACCATAACAGAAAAAAAACTTGTGTCTGTTTTTAGTTAAAACTGAATTCCAAGTGATACATATGACTAACAATGTTCTTCCCTGCAATAATAGCATTGTGATCAAGCTTTCAATGTGATTTACAAACTCTGTGGGATTAACCAATAATATGCTGGTCAGCCAGTAACGACTGAATTATCTGTCACTTCAGAAAAGGATATTGGCATGCAACTTGGAAAATCTCACACCACTGAGTTCAAGCTACTCCCACTAAACAAAGCACTGTCCTTCAGTTCTGATGAATACTGTACGGTATTTTAGTGCAAGAAGAATTTTATGTCTATTTCTATAAAAATAACTATGAACATGACGAATAATTGAATCCTATGTGATTGCATATCATTTGTCTGCATTCATATCTCAGCATTTAAACATGTTTCATCACCTTGGAGTATGGAAGGGTTAAACAATAACAGATTTCCTGTGCTAAACAGCTTAATGAAAAACATTTTGGGTGTTTTTTTAGAACAGGCTCATACTGTAGAAAGATGATCTTTGTTATATCTTTTTTTTTTTTTTCACAAAGAAAATATAGGCGAGACAGACTTTGCTATAATTCTTCCTAATTGCTCTAATGCATTTCATTTTATTTTAGTGTTTTCAGTTTATAAAAACAGTTAGCATCAGTTTGCTTCCAGTTTTAATGGAGATAAACTTCATCTTTTCCCCCTGAAAAACTTCACAATATGGTTGGAAATGTCAGCAATAATTAGACAAAATGCTTGTGAAAACATAAAATAAAAACAATACGTCTTTTTATAATGGAATCAGTTTGTCTGATTATCTCAAACAATGTACATTTCCAACTGCCCAGGAGGGTCATTAGAGCTTATGAAAATCAAACTCTGTTTTTTCTGCTTCATACATCATGGACAGCAATATTGTCTCCAGGATCATTATATATTGTCTGGATTTATTAATATATGTTAGACTTTCTTGAGCTACAGTGAACCTGGAGCATAAAATGCACTTAACGATAAAAAACATCAGGAAACAAAAACAAAAACAAAAACAAAAGCAAAAACAAAACAAACAAAAACAATAAAATCCACTTCATGTTATTAACTAAATAACTGTTACATAGGAGTTTGCAACATAACCTCTCTGAATACAATACTCAAGGGACCTTGGTTCTATTCTGTCTTCAATCACAGGTTTCCAGTATAACCTCAGGAAAGTCATTTCTACCCTATGCACAATGAGGGCTATTTGTCCCTTAAAGGGATGGTTGTGACAGCACTCCCTTCTGAGTTGCTGTCTAGGTGTGAAGTCTAATTCAAGAAGTTTCTGTTATTCCTTTGAGATACACTCAGAGAATAGAGTATCACTTCTACCTTTCTTTTCTTTTCTTTTTTTCTTTTCTTTTCTTTTCTTTTCTTTTCTTTTCTTTTCTTTTCTTTTCTTTTCTTTTCTTTTCTTTTCTTTTCTTTTCTTTTCTTTTCTTTTCTTTTCTTTTCTTTTCTTTTCTTTCCTTTCCTTTCCTTTCCTTTCCTTTCCTTTCCTTTCCTTTCCTTTCCTTTCCTTTCCTTTCCTTTCCTTTCCTTTCCTTTCCTTTCCTTTCCTTTCCTTTCCTTTCCTTTCCTGTCCTTTCCTGTCCTTTCCTTTCCTTTCCTTTCCTTTCCTTTCCTTTCCTTTCCTTTCCTTTCCTTTCCTTTCCTTTCCTTTTCTTTCCTTTTTTTTTTTTTTTTTCCCCATTTGTAGAAATGGGGCTAATATTCCCCTGCTCTCACTGGAGAGCTTATGGATACAATCCGTTAGTGTGTGAGAAGCATTCAGATACCATAATGACAAGGGCCATTTAGCAAGTAAATATATGGCTGGAGTAGGAGGAATTCAGCTACTGTTACCACCTCACATCACAAATAGTTTAGTGCAAAAGATAAACAGAAGTCTGACAAGTTTATCATATCATTAGTTATAATCATGCAACAATTCTGCACTCTAAAAAGCTGGAAAGATGTTTCAAATATGAAGTTTCTACCTCTTTGTTTTGTTTTCCAATATGCTTGCTCTGCGCAATGGTTTAAGAACTTTGCTCTTTCTCACAGATGCTGGGTTTTCAGTTTTCACTTGTGTCTTTCAGATTCAGTGACAGTATCACCCAAGAAGATGGAATTCTAGGAATGCTGCTGCTTCTTTTTGAACAGGATCCCACTATATCAGTTACCAAAGTGCCCAAGGAAAAAATTAAATTTATAATGAAAGTATAAAAATATGCAAAAATTTAATTAAAAATGACATATTCTAAACAAAATCAAAATACAAAATCTGTTGAAGATCCTAAGATGCGTGTGGAAAGTGTGGTTAAAAAAAGAAAATGCCTAAGAAAACGAATCTGCTAAAACCAAAGCAGGTATTTATCTTCTATACTATTAGTACACATATGCTGTTGTTAATACAAGCAAATGCTTACCAATAATGAACACTCTCTATTGGCTGCAATGTTCTAGCCCAAAGTAGACATAATGCTAAAAACTATTTTTAAAACACATGAAAAAAATAATAAATGAAATCCTTCTGTTACTGCAAATTTGCAATGAAGCAATTCCTTTCAGCCAAGCCTTCAGTACAATATACTGAAGCATATTTTCAGGAGTGGTTAAAGAGACATATTTTCCATGGTTTTCTACATATTCCAACCCTACCAAGGATTGGACCTACCCTACCAGTGCATGTTTATTTGAAGGAGGAGGACAAGGATAAGGGACCGAGGTCTTTCACCTCACTTCGCACTGTCTCCCATGTCATGAGAGGTGGGAGAAGTTGCCCTGCATTGCAGTAGCAATACAGGTGGTTATGCTCTGGGAATGACAAGGTTGAGTCCCTTTGGGTTAGGATCAGCGGGAAGGCAAACAAGGCTAGCAGCCTAGTTGGGGTCTGTTATAGACCGCCGAACCAGGATGAGGAGATGCATAAGGAGTTCTACAGGCAGATGACAGAAGTTACGAAATCATCAGCGCTTGTTCTCGTGGGGGACTTCAGCTTCCCTGACATATCCTGGAAACACAAAACAGCCCAGAGAAAGCAATCTAGGAGGTTTCTGGAGAGCGTGGAAGATAGCTTCCTGATGCAGCTGGTTAGTGAGCCTACCGGGGTGGTGCCCCACTAGACCTTCTCTTCACAAATAGAGAAGGACTGGTGGGAGATGTGGTGGTCGGAAGCTTTCTTGGGCAGAGTGACCATGAAATGGTGGAGTTCTCTATTCTTGGTGAGGCCAGGAAGGGGACCAGTAAAACCATTGTATTGGACTTCCAGAGGGCTGACTTTGAGCTGCTCGGGACACTGGTTGGTAGAGTCCCTTGGGAGGTGGTTCTGAAGGACAGAGGAGTCCAGGAAGGCTGGGCACTCTTCAAGAAGGATATCTTAATGGCACAGGAGCAGTCTGTCCCCACGTGCCCAAAGACGAGCCGGCATGGAAGAAGACCGGCCTGGCTCAAGAGAGAGTTGCAGCTTGAGTTTAGGAGAAAAAAGAGGATTTATAATCTTTGGAAAAAAGGGCGGGCCACTGAGGAGGACTATAAGGATGTTGCAAGGCTGTGCAGGGACAAAATTAGAAAGGCCAAAACTCAACTGGAACTCAATCTGGCTACTGCCGTTAAAGACAACAAAAAATCTTTTTACAAATACATCAACGCAAAACGGAGGAATAAGGAGAATCTCCATCCTTTACTAGATGCAGGGGGTAACCTAGTTACAAAAGATGAGGAAAAGGCGGAGGTGCTTAATGTCTTCTTTGCCTCAGTCTTTAGCAGCAATACTGGTTGTTCTCTGGATACCCAGTACCCTGAGCTGCTGGAAGGGGATGGGGAGCAGAATGTGACCCTCACTATCCACGAGGAAATGGTTGGTGACCTGCTACGGCACTTGGATGTGCAGAAGTCGATGGGGCCGGATGGGATCCACCCGAGGGTACTGAGAGAACTGGCAGAGGAGCTGGCCAAGCCACTTACCACCATTTATCAGCAGTCCTGGCTATTGGGAGAGGTCCCAGTTGACTGGCGGCTAGCAAACATGATGCCCATCTACAAGAAGGGCCGGAGGGCAGACCTGGGGAACTATAGATCTGTCAGTTTGACCTCAGTGCCAGGGAAGCTCATGGAGCAGATTATCTTGAGAGTCATCACACGGCACTTGCAGGGCCACCAGGTGATCAGGCCCATTCAGCATGGGTTTATGAAAGGTAGGTCCTGCTTGACGAACCTGATCTCCTTCTATGACAAAGTGACGCACTTGGTGGATGAGGGAAAGGCTGTGGATGTGGTCTACCTTGACTTCAGCAAGGCTTTTGACACGGTTTCCCACAGCGTTCTCCTCGAGAAACTGGCTGCTCTTGGCTCGGACTGGCATATGCTTCATTGGGTTAGAAACTGGCTGGATAGCCGAGCCCAAAGAGTTGTGGTGAATGGAGTCAAATCCAGCTGGAGGCCGGTCACTAGTGGCGTTCCCCAGGGCTCGGCGCTGCGGCCAGTCCTCTTTAATGTCTTCATCGATGATCTGGATGAGGGCATTGAGTGCACCCTCAGTAAGTTTGCAGATGACACCAAGTTAGGTGCATGTGTCGATCTGCTTGAGGGTAGGAAGGCTCTGCAGGAGGATCTGGATAGGCTGGACTGATGGCCTGAGGTCAACTGTATGAAGTTCAACAAGGCCAAGTGCCGGGTCCTGCACCTGGGGCGCAACAACCCCAAGCAGAGCTACAGGCTGGGAGATGAGTGGTTGGAGAGCTGCCAGGCAGAGAAGGACCTGGGAGTGATGGTTGATAGTCGGCTGAATATGAGCCAGAAGTGTGCTCAGGTGGCCAAGAAGGCCAATGGCATCCTGGCTTGTACAAGAAGCAGTGTGGCCAGCAGGGCTAGGGAAGTGATTGTCCCCCTGTACTCAGCTCTGGTGAGGCCGCACCTCGAGTACTGTGTTTAGTTTTGGGCCCCTCGCTACAAGAAGGACATTGAGGTGCTCGAGCGAGTCCAGAGAAGGGTGACGAAGCTGGTGAGGGGTCTGGAGTCTTATGAGGAGCGGCTGAGGGAGCTGGGCTTATTCAGCCTGGAGAAGAGGAGGCTCAGGGCCGACCTTATTGCTCTCTACAGGTACCTTAAAGGAGGCTGTAGTGAGGTGGGGGTTGGTCTGTTCTCCCACGTGCCTGGTGACAGGATGAGGGGGAATGGGCTAAAGTTGCACCAGGGGAGTTTTATGTTGGATGTAAGGAAGAACTTCTTTACCGAAAGGGTTGTGAGGCATTGGAATGGGCTGCCCAGGGAAGTGGTGGAGTCACCATCCCTGGAGGTCTTTAAAAGATGTTTAGATGTAGAGCTTAGTGATATGGTTTAGTGGAGGACTTGTTAGTGTTAGGTCAGAGTTTGGACTCGATGATCTTGAGGTCTCTTCCAACCTAGAAATCCTGTGATTCTGTGATTCTGTGACCTCTAAACACTAAGAGCTCCATTATCAGTCTCAGACAAGGATTTTTGTTCTTAATTAGCAGAAACCAAACCAAACCAATGAAACAATATCAACATATTTTGTTTTCTTTTGTGTGTTTTGCTCCCCAGCAATTGTTTAACAATTCATTTTAGTGTGGTAATTCCTCTACTGGTAACATAGCTCAGTCAGGGGGCACAGGCCAAATTTTATTGCACCTCTGTGTTCATCTGTTTCTTAACCAGTGAAGTGTGGATTCATTGGCGAAAGATGCAGAGTTTGTGATCAGAACAATGGAGGAGTCATGCTTCTCTCTTTTTAATCTTTTACACAGTGACACAGCATAGAAAGTAAAGCTCAGGGAAAAACAAACTAGACTGAGGCCCCAAGGTCCTGCAGACATTTTCAGGTTTCATCACTGAAAGCAAGATTTGAGAAATCACCCATCAACAGCTCTAATCCACCAGAAGCAGAAAGCCAAATTTGCACCAACATGAAGATTCTCACATGAGGCTTTCACATGGTAAACAGCTGGTGTTTGCAAAGTCACATAAGAAAAATTGTTGGGAGAAACATTAGCTGGGAGGGCAGGCCAGTTGTCATAGCTCTCCAGGGCAGACTGAAACAATAAGCAAATGACACAGAGGAACTGGAGATGAATTTTCACCTTGTGTACCGGTACTGCTGTGGAAAGGACATAATACAATCTCCTGAGAAGTCCTTTGTTCACATGTCACCACATGAAATCTGTGACTATTGTCAGGACTTGGTCATAACTCCAAATACTCTGCCATGAACATGGGCACTCTCAGAGTGTGTTATTCTTTTAGAGGAGGAGCCTCAGGAACTTCAGCTGTAGTATTTTCCCATCAGCCTCATTCTTCCATGTCATCTACTTGTTTCTGATATTTTCCCACTTGTGTTATTTACTTGCAGAAGCTGCTCCACTCTTGAAGTTCAATAAATGGTGTTTGCCATCAGAACAATTTGATTCTAGTTCTAATTATAGCAACAAGCTGCTTTCTTCAAACATATTATAGGTGTTTCATTATTTTAAATTGTTATCTTCCATATTAATTAAAGAAACTGTTGATCTTTTCTAAGAAGCCAGCAGCTGCAAATCCCCCTCTTTTTTAATGTCTCATTTGAATAGGTGAAACATCAGGTAAAAATTAAATCAGGTTTTAATAATTATTCTCCAGAAGATATATAAGTCACAACACATTCCCTCCAGATTCCATAGGGTTACACTATTCAGATGTACTCAACCATATCACTTAGTATAGATCACAGCAAGCTGCATGCCACACAGCTGAATAGCAAACACAATGCCCCTAAATAAATCACGCAGCAATGGCAACATTGCTAATGGGACTATCAGAATCAAAGGAAGCAGGGTGATACATCTGAGAAGAGCCTACATCATTATTCTGCATGATTTGTTTATGGTATTTTTGGTGAGACACATTTCTTCCCCCTCCTTTCCCTAGTCTGTTTGGATTAAAAATGGGAACTAAAAGAGGAACTAAACTCCTGGAATAGCTTATACACTATAGTCCTGCAATCATAAGGACCAGTGGTCCGGTGCTTATTGCAAGGCATTTTACTACACTAGCACTCATCATCTTTACTCTGAAGCAATTCAAGAGCTGAACTTCTGACAGTTTTCTGCTGTCGTGTATTTGTAGCTACTCATCTCTGTGATCCCTGAACGGAACACAACTCAGTTACTAAGCCTGCTGACATGTCATACTTTTGGCCATCCACTGCCTTTTTTAAGCAGTGATATAAATTTATTCATGTTTATAAAGTATAGGGTAGTAAGACTTTTAAATGGGGCATGGACTTTTCTCCCCACTTAGAACAATTTTTAACAATCACAAAGGGAAAAATTATGTTGGGGGTGAAAAATGTGCTACCAGCAAAAGTAAGCTCTTTAGCATTTCTATCATATTCAAAATTGCTTTGGATAAAATATCCATGTTTTTTGTTGTTGGTGGTGGTGGTTTTTGTTTTTGTTTTTGTTTTTTAATTATTATTATTACTTTTTAACAGTTCTCTAAAGATGGAAGATAAATTGCATGACACTGAGGCTCTGCTCTGACCTAAATTGCTGACACTGTATCGAATCCTTTCTGCAATTAGGTAATTGGGATACATTTACATTGTTTTAAACATGGAGTTACTCCCTTGCAATGGTTAGGATCTGGCCAATCATAAGTATGTTTGGAAGATAGATACTCAACTTCTTAAATAAAGTATTGACTGTAGATATAAAAATTTTTTCTTTAAATGGTACAAATAAAAGCTAGATAACATTGAGACACTTTTGAACAGAAGCTTTCAAAATCCCTTCATTGATCACATCAGACAAACAAGACAGGGAAAAGGAAAAAAAAAAAAAAAAAAAAAAAAAAGGAAAGAAAATAAAACCACCCAAAAGCTAGAACTCAACCAATCAATTCAACATTCTCCCCCAGGAACCAATGAACCAAGAGTAGTATAAATCAAGAGTTTATAATAAAAGACTAATGATCCTTTTCACAAAAAATCAATAGTGCTCCAAAACATGTTTCAAAGATGAAGTAAGATTTTGCAATGATGAGTAGTCCAAAATAATGTTCAGATCAACTAGATAGTTATAACTGTGGTTTTCTGTACTCCCCTTTCATTTTCCCTTTCTTACATGTCCCTCCCGCTTTGCATCATACCAATTAATATCTTTCCTTCCGTAACAGCTCTCTAGATAATTCACAGAAGCATTTGTCTGTGTGGCCTAGCATTAAACAGAAACTATTAAACAGTCAAATCCTATCTCTTCCATAGAATTCATGTCATGTTAACTTCTAGCATGTCTTGATGTTATGTCATATGTAAATGATATTTTTTAAAGAAGTTGTAAGGCACTTCTCTCACACCCTAAACACATTCACATGATTTAAGTCAGGATGTAGTAAGACTGTTTTAGTTACGATATGGGAATTCTTCATTTAATTGCTAATTTCTACCTTAGTAATCTAAGTAGAAATCTACCTTAGTAATCTAATTAGAAATCA
Source organism: Aythya fuligula (assembly GCF_009819795.1). NCBI lineage: Eukaryota > Metazoa > Chordata > Aves > Anseriformes > Anatidae > Aythya > Aythya fuligula. Next base: position 13,609,652 of record NC_045563.1, on the reverse strand, counting down.
AAAGGAAAATCTGATTGTCTTTATAACAGAGAAACTGAGATGAAGTTTTGTGTGGTTTTATGCCTTTCCAGCATTTTATGATTTTCTAAGGAAAAGTTGACTGGGAGGTAGGAGGAGGGGATCAGATTGTGTGACTGATACTTATAAGCGTACTTTAGAGTGGTTTAATACTGGATCTTATCACTTCTGCTAGAACAGCATGCTTTTGTTCTTGGAGGTCTAAGCACCTGAGCACTCACTCACCTCTATAAGTAATATTCTTCAGGGTCCCACTGTATTCTATTCATTATATTACAATGAACAGCCTCCAAATTTGTACTAAAGCAGTCCAAAATATTGTGAGTGTTTTGATTCAACCTTGACTAATCATCTGTGGATTCACTAATGACATGACTCCAGCAGCTGTGCAGGTGTGGCCAGATCCACTTTCATCTCAGGACCTTTATTTTCTTCCTAAAATGTGGAGGTACCATAAAAAATGTACCTTTTGTCACTGCCCTGTCATCCAGAGTCAACCTGCTAAATGGTATGGGCGTTCTGTGTGTCCTGGAGTGGCTAGCAAGCAATGAACCAACCAGATATGAGTTGCAACTACATCCATGCTCAGAAACAACACACTTTGGTACATCATCAGGGCAAAGTATGGAATTATGCTGAATTTTATTGTGGTCAATCCAGATTTTAAAGAACCCTGAGATTCTAAGAGCCACAGCACTTGTGCAAGAGTTGATTCGTCAACCCTAATATCACTTTCCATCCCAGGGTACAGCTCCCTTCTGCAAGTGTTCATGAATTTCTGCTCACTCACAGGCAATTGAATGAATAAATCTACTGTACACACAGGAGTATGCTTTTCTCTTCTGGGCTACTCTGTTTTCCAAAGTTTATTTCATGCAGCCTGTGTGGTGGTTTTACCGTGCTGGGCAGCTAAACCCCACAACCGCTCTCTCACTCCCCCTCCTTTAGATAAGGAGGGGGAGAAGTAAAGCAAAGAACAACTCACGGGTTGAGATAAGGATAATTTAATTAAAGGGAAATAATTATAATAATTAAATAAAGACTACCATGAACTAAACAATTTAACTAAGGGGAAATAAAAGGGAAAGGGGAAAAAGGGAGGAAAACAAACAAACAAAATAAATGAAAGCTATATGGAAGTGCAGAGGAAAGAAATTACTCTCTACTTCCCACAAATGAGCGATGATTGACCATGTCCTTGAAGCAAGGCCTCAACGCACGCAGCCAGTGTTCGAGAGGAGGACCGACGTCTTCTCAACGAGAGCCCACCCCTCCCCTCTTCTTCCTGTTTCCACCTTTTATTGCTGAGTGTGACACCACATGGTATGGAATATCCCTTTGATTGGTTTAGGTCAGCTGCCCTAGTGATGTTTCTCTCCTCACTTTTTTGCCCACCCCCTAGGAGGGTTAGAGAAAGGCCCAATGCTGTTCCACTGCTGCTCAGCAGTAGACACAACACTGGTGTGATAACACTGCTGTTCCAGCTACAAGTACAGAGTACGGCACTGTATGGGCTGCTGCCGGGAAAGTTAACATTCCAGCCAGACCCAGTACAGCCTGCTAAATCATTTGTCACCTCTCAATGTCCCCAGACATTGCCATCATCTGTGTGTCCCATGGTGACCATGTGGCAGTGTGAAGGGCAGGCAGGAGTCAGGAATGCCAGGGAAGAAGATTCCCCACAACTCATTCAGTCACTTTTGGCCTAATACTGTGAGTATCATACGAGGTCTTCAGTACTATTTACCATCCTGCTGCTTCATGAGAAGGAAATCTGAGGTGCTTGATTATGAGTAATCTACATATATTAAAATAAATAAAATAAAATAAAATAAAATAAAATAAAATAAAATAAAATAAAATAAAATAAAATAAAATAAAATAAAATAAAAGTCAGCCCAAACAGTCTGCTGAACTGGAAGATATTGACAGATATTGACCTCCAGCTGACAACTAACTTGGTGATCTCTACAGCTTTCTTGTTAACTAACTCATTTTCAAGTCTTCCTTGCGACAAAAATCAATACTGCTGTTTTACAGACAGGACAATAGAGCAGCTTGACTGGGACAAATGAGCCTATGAGTTCCTTTTTTTTTGGCTTCTAGTCCATTCTAATGCTGAATACAGTCATCATATACCCCCAGAAATTGCTGGGCTGCAGCAGTCAGGTTGGAAGGAAGAAGTCTCACCAACAGCACATATAGTCCTATGGAGAGAAATTTCCACCTCCCAAAGGCCCGAACTGTGTGTGTGTAGGGAGCAGTGCTGCAGAGAGCAAAGAGAGCCAACAGCAGACATGGTGCCTTTTACTTTTGGTAATAAATGAGCAAAACCAGCCATGTAGAATTTATCTGTTAGCACTGTCAGTTGTTAAAGACCATGTAACAGTCTGTAATGTATATAAAATTATTGACATCATATGTGTTTATATTTAGGTTAAACAACTATATTGTTTTTATAAGAGAAAACTGTTTCTGGAAACAATAGGCCAAATTGCTTTTTCTTGCTAAGAACAATGATGCAATGCTGCCAGTACCAACAATTTTTATTACAGAATCAGCTAACTGAAAACACAAGGCTCTTTAATGACATGTATCTTACAAAGCACTCCAGTGCATGCTGATGCTGTTTTGTTTTGTTTGATAGTCAAGATGGGTAAAAGCAATTTGGATTTTACATTTTGCTCATTATTGCACTTTTCCTGTGTATGGTTCCTCCTGCTTTCCTTTCTTTTTCGTGAGGTGAAGTATACAAAAACCTACTTCTGAATTTTTCACCATCAAAACTAGTTTGATGAAATCAGAGTCAGCTGAAGGGAGGAAAGCAAATCCTTATGGGATGTGCAAGGGGCCAGAAGGAAAAGAGAAGGAAAATACAATCTTGTCACCAGAAATAAGCAAGGCTTCCCAAAATTTGGAGATTGCACAGTCACAGTCACTACAGCAAACATATTATGAACAGTCTTGGACTCATTACTTTTTTTTGTTTGTTTGTTTGTTTTCAAATATATAACTGTTAGACAGTTTGCAACAGGGCTGCATATTTGAGACTTGTTTCAATAGCTAAAGACATAGCAAGCATAATCAATTCAGATATGCTGAAACTGTAATTATGAAATAGAAATAGAGTAAGGAGCCTTGCCTTTTGCCATTTAGAGGCAGTTTAAAACAAACAGTCTTCCACTTTTCACCATAGCCGACAGGTCAGAGATTCACCAGATGTGGAGAAGATGAAGCATACTGAGATCATAGATTGATTTTATATTTAAGTTTAAACTGTATCTCATTGTCACTGAGCTATTAATCACCGAAAATAAAAAACACCAGATAACATAAATTCAAAAATTAAGCTCTTACATATGGCTCAATAATGAAGTATACACCATCCCTTGTTGTGCTTACCTTTGAACTGCAGGTAACTGTACAACAGTGTTACAGGACAGAGATACACTTGTGAAATATTCACGAGCTGATGTCTTTGCAGCCCCATGGGACATGTGAAGAGCTTTTTTTTCCTCCACATCTCTCTCTCAGACTTTAAATAATGAGGAGCAGAAAACGTATGAGACAACATGTCTGTGTGTCTCCTTTGAAATCTTTTCTTACATTACCTTGTTATCTGTGCTCAAGAGCAGCAGGTATTCCAGCAGTTCAGAGTGTATCCACAGCAAAAACACCCAGCAAAATAGAGTGCCAGTAGACACAGCTTTCAGTTCCAGGTTCAGTCAGCAAAACACAAAACCAGCAATGGGGAGGGTGCTGGCATGGCTGGGGCTGGTGGGGTGAAGGCAGAATTTTTGCTAAGCAGTGAGTTAAGAAAATAGGTATTTATTATGCATTCTGGAAAACCACCTAATACACTATTTTCTAATTTGTGCTCATAAAATGCCTTTGTATGGAAAGTTGTTAAACTTCCATACTTCATTAGTGTTACAGCCTGGATCAAAGTCTGACCACCTCAGGCAGATGAGAGTATCAGTCCTTCCACTAGTTAGGAGGATTTGGAACATTGTGTTCAGTTTAGTCCTCAGTGGTGACTGCTGAGAAACACCAGTTCAGATCTGAATTTAGAGTTTTTTCCCAATATTCTGTACTGTGTTTTGGTAAAGATTAATCCAAATCCAGCATGAGTGGAATTCCACTTGTGTCCACCAGTCCTGGATCAATCTGGAGAAAAAATTCAGACCAGATTTATCAGGGGAGTCCACTCTGGCTTCAAGTCAAATGTAGCCCTTTTTCAGAGGAGGCATCACATGTTTAATTTCCAGTGATCTGTAAGTCTTCTAACCATCTTTTTTATTCCTCCTGCATTTCAAAAATGCTTATATAACTGGTACTTTCACACACTGTCCTTAAAAGTTCTTATTCCCTTTCTTTCATTATTTCAACAGAGTAATAGTCTTGCAACACAAGTGATGGTAAATCAAATCAAGTTGAAATGTGGGCCTGACTCATTCTCTGACGATATATGATTTGTTTGCATTACATTATCTTGGAAACCCATAACCACTGTGCACTAACTACATGTCCGCACATGGCAAGAAGATAAATGCTCTTAGTCAGTAATATAAAATCTAAATAAAATTACAATCAGGTTTGGATATTAGGATAGGTTTGTAACACCCTTTGGGCATTACTCTTATCATTAGAATTATTTGCATTAGAGCAGTGTCCAGAGATCCTGAATATGATCAGGTTCAAATTGTGCTAGGCTCTGGAAAATGTGGGAAGAGACAAAAGTTCTGAATGTTAAATAGATAATTACAGGCAACAGGTGGGAGAAATAAAGGATTGCTATCATTGTTTCGTAGAGAACTGAGGTGTGGATATTACTTTTTTTTATATTTTAAGCATAGATGCAAAGCTATGTCTGAGTCCAAATTCACCTTGCATATAGTTTGCACAGCAGATCGTGTTTAAGCTACCACTGGCTTTGTGGGAGTGCTGATAACAGTGGGAGAAAAAGCTAGAGTCTGCCTTTCCCCAGCTATGTACACGGGCAGCTGGGAATATGGGTGGCTCGTCTTACTCTGCCTGAGGCAACAGCCACAAATCCTGTCATGCTGTCCTCTGACACCATCTTCTTGGTGCTGATCTGACACATTTGACTGAGTCCTTCCCGTAAAGGCTTAGGGCCTGGCAACATGGGATGGATGGGTAGGTGAGTCACAAGAATGTCAGGCTCAGAGTCACACACTGAAGGGCTGTCTGGACAACACAGGCATTTTTGCTTGTTTTGTTTTGTTGTTGGTTTTGTTGGTGTTGCTGTTGCTGCTGATGTTTTGTTGTTGTTATTGTTGCTTTAGATTTTTTGGTTTTGTTTCCCATCTCTTGGGTATAACATGTTTTCCTTATGGTCATCAGAAAATGAGTGGAACTAAGAACCAGACACACCTACCTCCCTCCATTTCAGCATCCACAAATTCATCATTCCAACCTAAAGTGAGAGCTGCTGGAATTACACCAGCAACTTGTTCAAAAAAAAAAAAACAAACAAAAACAAACAAAAACAAACAAAAACAAACAAACAACAAAAAAAAAAAAAAACAGGACTGGTGGTCTTCCACTGGTGGAAGGTCTCTGTTGAACTCAAAGAAAGCTACATTTCAAGTAACATTTCAAGGTATCCTTCATGCATGCTTACAAATTTTTACAATGATTACACAAAGAACAATGCTGGGGGTGGATGTTTAGATGCTGTAGTTTCACCCCATGTTGGCAGGGACACGAAAATTACAAAGTGATAAGGAGAGATGTAAGAGGGAGAAGCAGGCATGAATGCTTGATTATTTGCTTAATTAAGCAATGCTGGCCACATCAAGTTGTGGTGAAGCCTGTGTACATTTGTAACATGCTTTTAGTCCCAGGCAATAAACTGGTTACCTGCCTCCGAATGGACAGTGAGGGAGAGATATTTTCAAAGGTAGAAATGTTGACTATCCAGAAGAGCTGGATTATTATTATTATTATTATTATTATTATTATTATTATTATTATTATTATTATTATTATTATTATTATTATCCTTTGAAGACTGTATATTATCAGTTAAGATCATGATCTCACCAAGTGATCCAGTCACAGAAATAATTCTACTTAGATTAATGAGACAACAGGCAGGAGAAAGACTTGCAGATTTAGGCCTAAACCAAAAACTCTAATATTCAAGGATATAAAGGTTTTTCCTCCTGTTTATGCTCCTTTAATAAAAATGCAGATATTGCTTTCTTAACCATGATAGGAGCCCTAGTCATTATTTTTCAATACTAATGTTACTGTTTTCCTATAACTTCTGTTGTTCTGTAATTCTAGGGGCCCATGTCTAATCCCATATGTAACATGGTTATTGGATGTAATATTTTATCTCTTGGATTCGGTGTCTGACACTATCATTTTGTTCTTCTTTCAATAAAAGTGATCTCCCTTCTCTTCACCCTGACAAGATCTAATGGTTTTCTTTATCACAATAGAAAGCTAGAAGGATTCCCACCTAAAAACCAAAAATGGACTGCATGTATGTGTGGCTTAATTCAATTTGTATCATAAAATCCAGACCAAAAAAAGTATCTTTATAACACTATAAATTGAGCCGGAATTGAGCTGACTGTTTGTTTGCTTGCTTCTTGTTTTTAATATATGGGTATCTAGTCTCAGTAAAACTGTAACTCTTTGGCTTCATCACCTGTAGCCTTGTGAACACAGAATGAAACAGTACCAAATGCTCATATGATTTCTGATTTTCTTTGGGAATTCACTATCTGTATGCTTTAATCAAGTGATAATATGTAGGAACCATTCCAACTTTGAGCTGACAAAAGCACAATATTAGTTGTTTGATGATAACTCCTCTATGGATACAAATTCCATGTGGATTTTCCCAGGCTTTGTAAATTTATTAAAAAAATAATATATTCTATACACAATTAGACCATGAATGTTAAAAGAGTAAGTAATTTATTGAGAATGTGAAATCGTCTAGAAAATAAAGACATTTTCATATAATTTTAGCTGTCATTTAATAATTTGCAAGACACAGAAGACATCTAAAACCTTTGGTATTCAGACACAAAAAAAGATTACCACCAGCAATGTATTCCTTGAAGACCATCGTCTGGAAGAAAGGACCTTTTTATCTCCTTTATTATATCTGTGTAGATTTTTGCTAAATGGACATTCAGAATCCATTGTTGAATAGTGAGTTTGGAAAACGCTCATCTTCTTTCATATTCATTTTCCACACCTTGTCAACAACTGCATAGCTCACCAGTGAAGCTGCATTTCATGCAATGCACACAAAGGTTACCACTTTTAGGTCAGGGATAGGAATTTTCACTTTGCAATCACTGGGCAGCTGAGACTCCATACATTACTGTGATGACAGGAATACTACGCAATGATGAACCTTCTGTCAGTCAGACAGAGGTCACATTGGTATCAGTTGCTAACATACCTCTCTCTTAGCTTTAAAAAAAAGGGGGTGGGGGGGGGGAGGGTAAAAAAAGCCTTTTTTTTTTTTTTTTTTCTTGTGGAAAATGGAAACAGAGTTGATATTGTTCACTAATGTCAAGTGGCTGGAGATTTCGGGCCCCAGAGCTCAGGAGGTCTCCTTTAACTGTGCTGGCTGCACTCTCAAAATCAACATAAATTGCTGTCCAAACTGAGCCTTATAGAAGCTATTCCAGAAGCAACTCTGACAGCAACATTAATGTCTACTGTACTTGAAACAGTGAGCTCAAGCTCAGTGTCAGTGAATCCAAAATAAGAGTGTCAGCCTCCTGTTTCATCGCTTTTTTTATATATATTTTCTTTTTTTTTTTTTTTCATATTTAGCATCACTTATACAAAACCTGTTAAAAATGATTACCTTAGCAGACTGAAAGACTTTTAGTTTTGATAAAGAGATGTCTGAGTTTCACATGCAAGACTAAGTAGTAACATGAATAAAAGGAGGTGAATAACTTTAGTTTGCTAAAGGTTCATCTACAGTCCTGTAACTTTAGTGCATTTATGAACATATCAGAATGCCAAATCTAGGATCATTAATCATATCTTATTATACCATCCTTGTCTTCTCTGTCAAGGAAATGCCATAACACATCAGATAACAACAGGATATTTATATTATAAAGGTTAAAGGATCATGTTGTTTGTAGTTATCTCAAAGTATTTTGGCCAGCTGCTATAAAATCTCAAGTTCCCCAGAGATCAATGTGATCGCTGATCTCCGCAGCTGGTCCAAAAGATTCTTCCTAAATTCTTGCATTTTCCCAGCTTACCTGTGGTACTATGTATTTGCTCTACATAGGCAAATGTTGGCTTTCCTAAACAAGGTAGTTGGATGGCATGCTTTTTGTGTCAAAAAGAAGTCCTTCTTCCCCTCCAAGTGGGAAAACAGGAGAGAGAGAGAGAGGAAGAGAGAGAAAGAGAGAGAGGAGAAAAAATCCCTAGCATAAAGCAGTGTTAATACACATAGAATAAATTGATTTTGCCAAGGATAAATTTGTCTAGTGGAGCCTATACTTGAGATCATTCAAGTGCTCTCTTGAGTTATCTCATTGTATCAGTGTTTGCAGGACAGGGCCTTGAATTTGTTTCTGCCACACAAAGTTGATATATAAGAAGAAAGGATTTAATTGAAACATCTCTAAGGAGTTTTCAATAAGTCCTGTATTTCTTTATCAGAATAAACTTTTTATTATGAAAGAAGAATCAAAGAGTATAAGGAGCCTTTAGTAGAGATCTTGATATAAAATGCACCTATAGTCTGAAATAAATGGGACTAAAAATCTATAATAAATACTTTTTTTTTTTTTTTTTTTTTTGAGAGAGAGAGAGAGAGAGAGAGGGAAAGCTTTCTGAAGGGGAAGGCTTTGCTCATTAACCTTATTTTTTAATAATGCATAATGAATTTTAGAAACAGTATTTGTACCATGAATTTGATGAAGACATGCCATGAGTTTATACAAAGTCTTTAGCTGCCAAAGACCCTGACCTTATAGAGGATCACCTTTGTTGAGTGTTGTCTCTAAGCAAATTAAGGACAAACCATGGTTAAATAAACTAGCACTTTGGAACTCTGAAGAACTAAGAACTATGGAGATCCATCTAAGGTTGTTAGACCTTTCTCTATGTCCCCATCTCTTCTTCAGCAAATATGCAACTGACTTACCTTTACCAGTATTTTCACATAATAGATATTGAACCCAAATCTTTTGTATGAGGCTGATGCTCAGGTTCTTCCCACCTAACTTGAGGAAATTCAGGAAAATTTTGGGAAACCCATTCAAGTGCACAGTATGCCCTGTTGTTCTTTCCTAACCTGAGTGTCATGTCACTAGACTGGAAGTTGTCACAGCTTCCAGGAATGGGAAGTCCTGGTAGCCAGGGTGCCTGGGGCTTTCACTGCCTGGGAATCAGTGGCTATGGCTATGAGAAATTCACCCTGATAGGCCAGAAAAAGCAAGAAAAAAAATAGGTCATCCAGGATTACACTTCAAGGGTCTTTTCCTATTCCTTTAGGTTTTCCTATAATATCACCCTTGCCATACACAGGTCTGTACCTGAAAGCAGTTGCAGTGGTGTATATCGAGAACAACTCCATTAAAGTCAAAAGGGTATTGAGGTATAAAACTGGGGAGAACAAGCCTGTTGTCTAGTCTCTTTAGGTAGAATTGCAGGAATTAATTATGTCTTCAGATAGCCAATTCATCTGACATTTGACAATAAACAATATATTTAGAAGATATGAAATATTACCTTTCTTTTGTTTATTTTTGAGGAAATGTAACACAAAAAGAAAAAGCTTTAAGCTTTTCTTAAGCTTAGTGTCCAGCCTTATCTTGCAAATTTAGCCATGATTACATGTGAAAAAAAGTACAATTTATCTTTAGAATTTAGCTTTATTAAACTCACTCTCTCCTCCATCACTGCATCCATTAAATTATTGCTCTTCTCCTCCTCAGCTCCCCCCAAAATACTATTCATTAAAATGTAGAGAATAAAATCTCTCTATGTACTTTTTTGCTTATTAGCTGCACTCGGTGCCTCATCATTTGCCAAATTCATATTTGTTGAACAAGGAGGGCAGAAACATTGCAAAATCAATCTTTTTTGCTTGGCCAGATAAACATGAGACACAATAAGAGAAAGAAAGGCACAGAGAAAGTGAGATAGGGAGAGAGAAAATAAAGCAAGAAAACAGAAACACCATCCCAATGGTGATGGATAACTGAAGTGAACGTGTCAGGATGGTATTATGTAAATTACCAAAGCAGCTGAGCAGTGCACTGATGATTACAGAGGATGTGAACAATGTTGTGGTCCCCAGGTGCCACCATGCCTTGTTATTTTTTCTTCCCTCCAACTACCCTTGGGGTAGATTCTTCCTGACCTGAGTCCTTGAAAAAAATCATCCACGAAATGCGTTCCTAAAAAAAAAAAAAAAAAAAGAAGGTGAGAGGACTTCTATGACATTTCTCTAAAGCAATAACTGCACTCTGTATGTTGCCAGTTTAACATTCTAAAAAAAAAAAAAAAGCCTTTTCCTTACACCACAGATGGATTTGGCTTATCAAACACCTTGATTACAGAATGGGCTCAAGGTCAACACATTTTTAAACAGAAAAGGGAAGCTGAGGGGTGTGGGTAGAATTTAGCATTTATTAAACTATATTTTAAAGTTACTCTGTGTTACTAGGAAACAATTTTTCTTCCTCTCATTAGACATTTTGTCTGTCTTTGAATTTGTGTGTTTGTGTCTATGTTAATCGGTCTGTATGCATTTTCTTTCTGCTTTCAGTGAAGGTTGTTTTAAAGAACTGTTAATGATGATTGCACAGTGATGATTTGCTAATTAGTTCTCATTTGAAATTAGTTCTTATTTGAGCTGAATGTAGACCCAAGGACCAAAGTCCCATAGTCCATTTTGTGATATGCTCACAAAATATTCAGACAAACATCTGGATCTTATGTAGTTTGCTCAGGACTGAATCTTAGAAAATAATAAACCTCCATTGGCTTGGATTATGCAAAACAACTTTTCAACCTGTCAAGAATTTTACCCAAATACTTCCTTGCAAACGATGTTAGAAATGAAATAAAACCTAAGAAAACATAAGAAAAATAGAGAAATCTTTTCAAAAAAATAAATTAAATTTCAACGTTATTTTAAAATGATATTATTTTTATCAGGCTCCTAATCAATTTGCAATCTCTTTTAATGAGTGAATGAAATTATGTTATTTTATTAACAAGGTGCTTAGAACATCATTCTACTTGATCTAGGTTAATCTGTACTGATTACACAAAGTGCTCATTACAATAATTAAAGTTGCATAGAGTTTAGGTAACCTAAGCCCCTGTAGGTTCTACCCACTGAAGAACAACACAGGAGAGGAGTTTCTTTGCTTTGTAGGCCACTCTAGATGACTAAAATTGTTCATCTTACGTTAAAATTCTGCAGAGACATGCAGCCCTGGTCGTTTTTTGTGTTGGCACAACACCTATTAAATCAGGCCCAATCTCATGTCTGAGTTCACTGGACTCAGCACTATCAATAATGAATAAGAATCATTAGTTTTTATTCCTTCAATAGGAGTTTCTTGGTCTAAGTACAGTAATGTCTGCACAGCAGTGTACTTTCTAGCATTGCTGTGGGCAGCCTCATGGGACTAACAGAGGAACGTGATAACTGACACTTGTACAGGTTTACATATGAAATTGCATTTAATTTGTATGTCATTGTGTAATTGAGAACATGAGCCTTTAAGGCAAATATAGCAAGAAAAGGGGACCCTTAAAAAAAATAAAATAAAATAAAATATGTGCAATACAACAACTAATTTAATGGGTTTCGTATCCCTGGAGACTGTTACAAAGGCCTTTTCATGGCAGATGCATTTGTTGTGTAAAAGGAGGACAGTTCACGCATGAGGGTACGTGCGAAGTGGTGGAAGTCTAGAAACTCTCACTTTTGGAGTGAGAATTCAGGGGACAGGGGCAGCATGAGCAATGTAGAGTTTCTCTTGGATTCAATGCTGCATGCAGCTCTTCCAGGAGTGGAATTTATCAGCAAGGTCAGTATGGCTTCTTTGGGGTCCTTTCTTGACTACCTTGATTGGAGCCTCTGTAGTTGGCACTGAATATATCATTCTGTTTAAATTCATGACAAGGAAAAATAAACAAATGTGGAGTTAAAAAAAAAAAAAAATAATAACTAAACTGGCTATGTAGAGAAATTTTATGTTGCCAACCTTATCTCTGGCCTCATTGTTGATATACAGCAGTTTGGTTTCCCAAAACATCTTAAAAATACCAGGTGATAGGAATATGATTTTAAAATTACATGTGACTTCAATTAGTTTGTATTTGGTCACATTGCCTAGCTTTCTGTCTGGCTAGGCTCCTTCTAAATTCTTGAACTCATTGGTGAACAGCAATACAAGCTATGGCATAACAATTGCTTCTTTCTTGGATCTCTACTACATGTAATTTGGGATTTATTTATTTATTTATTTTCATATGAAAATATGAAATATCTTGTATAAAAAGAACATGGAAACTCCATGTGACTTTCTCTGTGCTGTGTTGTATAAAATCTCCAAAAACCCTTAAGAGCACATGTCCTACTAATTTTTAATTGGGACATTCAATAGGACTTGAGCACCCACTTCACTTAATTGCTTTTGAGCAGCCAACACAGCTCTGAGAAGTGGCAGACATTTGTGACCAGATTTACTCCTATATCCTGGGTCCAATTTGTCAAGAGGGAAAGCATCACTTACATATGCCACTGACCCTCAATTGTTTGGCTTTTGCAGAACCTGGGCTACCTATTGTTGGAGTTCTGTTTCACTTGGCTTGTCTTTACAAAAATAAATAAATCTCTCTATCTATATTATATATAGATTAATTTTTGATTTCTTTCACCATAAAGCATTTATTTTAATGGGATTTTTTTACTGGTGAAAAAGATGGTACTTCTGGTAGTGTAATAATAACTAGCATTTGTACTGTACCTTTCATCTCAAGTGATCCCAAAGCACTTTACTAACTAACAAGCTGAAACACACTATATTAAATACTCCACATAGGGATCACTTCACCCACCACTGCAACAACCACTTATGTGGTGAAACAAGCCAACTGTTTAAGGGCTCAGTTCTGCAAGGTGTTGAGCTCTATTAGCCTGGTACAATGCCCACTGAAGTCAATATAAAGACTCCTAAAGATTTCATTGGGCTCTGGATTAGGATTTATTACACTTTTCCATTTAGAAACATGCTTAACTTGAGCACTTGAGCAGTCCAATTGACATTAACAGAGTTTTAAGTTGCTTAAAGTTGAGCGTGTGAGTTTTTGAAGTAGGACTGTGTGTCTTACTGCTATGTAGTACAAATCACAGCAAGTACTTTAACACAACATAGAAAAACAGAAAATAAGAACTGATAAACACCTTAACTTATTAAATACACCACAGAAATTAGGTGGCAACATTTAAACACCCTTTCTGAACATACCATCAAAAACAACATGAAAGAAGAATAGTTAGTCCACTCCTTAAAACATTTACGTATTCACTACATGCCGGTAAGTTTATGTTTTTACCTCTGTGCTTTATTGGCAATGCTTTATTATGGAGAGTGTAAAACTATAAATCATGTTATGTTTGCAAATCATAGATTCCTCTCACTGTAATCCAGTAGTTTGTTACTTTTCTTCCTGCACTTGTAGTTGGATTAATAACTGGATGGGTTAATCCCCTACATTAATTTATTAATTAAAATACTGTAAGAATTAATAGGCCTAAGAGTAAAGTGACTGGAAAGGACTATAGCAAAGCAACTGGAGGAAAAAAAAATGTGACAGTTATGTTTAGTGTCAGACAGATCCAAGGATGCTACTTCTAAATCCCAAAGACAGTAAGGTTTTGTGATACTAGAAAAGATAGTAAGTCCAGGTCAGAGCTGGGACAGTAATAACCCTTCTTCATAACCTGACTGCACCCTTCCATGTTAACATACTGTGAACTGAGCACAAGTGACAAAACCAATCCATCACTGCACCACCAACACAAAGAAGAATAGAGAGGTTAACAGAAATTGATGACATCCCCGCTCGAATTTTACACTGATTCGGCCAGCTCTACGATTGAAACAGACAAAGATTTATAGTCCGAGCTAGGACGCTGGCTCTCCTTGATTGCCTTGATTTTTTTTTTTGATTTTTTTTTATGTGCTTCTGCATATTTATTTCCAAGCTCATCACGGGCTTGTAGCATTAGAATGCTGATTTGATTTTACATTCCAAGAGGAGTAGACATTATGCAGCCATTTGCATGATGTGAGAGAAATCACCATAACGGTTTGTGATATCGGCAACCAAAATGATTGCTAATGTTCACCTGCATAAGCAGGATTGTGCAATATTTTTATTTTTTTTGAAATTCAGATTTTTTTCTTTTGCGTCTGTCTCTGTGAAAAATAAAAAAAATAAAAAGAAGAAATTATTCCATATCCTGTGGATGAGAAATTGTGTTTTGTCATGCCTCCAAGGGCTACAGTGGTATTGAGCTTTTATGAATTCGTTTGATATCAGGGCTGAGCATTACGAGTTCCAACACAAATTTTTTTCCCCATGACATTATTACTGAAAGCTTTTATCAGTTCATTGTGACAAAAAATTGATTATTATCCTTGACATTTGATGGATAGCTTTCATAAAAGTACTTTTTGTGTGTGTGTGTGTGTATGTGTCTGTGTGTGTGTAAGTCTAAAGTTTTGTATGAAGGTTCTATTTTCTGGAGAGGGAAAAAAAAATTTCAAGCAGCAACCACTTACTCCATGAAGCATTCTTGTGCCACTGCTATCTGTGAAAAAGTTGGAAGTGAAGTGACAATCCTGTTTCCTTACAGCTTTTTCCACTGAAACACTGGGAAAATGTACATTCACCTATTAGTGATAAATTTGGATTAGTAATATAGCTCTTCCATTACCTGAAAAGGGGATTTTGGAGTAATTGTGGCATTAGTAGCCACTCTGTCATTAAAGTTAATTCAGATCTTTGTCTTTGCCAGATTCTAATGCTTCTTTGGAGTTATATGTTTTAAACAAACATTCAGCAGGTGTCTGACAGAAGAACAAAACTGTCTTTAAATAGTTTAACTCTTGCTTATTGCATTCTAGCAACAAGAGGCAATGGGATTCGACTCATTCTAAACAACGCCAGGAGCTGAAGCTAATGGTGATTCAATTACAGTCCCTCACAAATGGGAATATTCACCTCTGAGTGTGCATTAGTGTTGATGGGAGTTCTGTGCTTGCCTTGGGAGGAGAATATACTTTAAGAGGATGTGGCAGAACAGTTTGCTTCTGGAGGAGTGGGAAATGGCTGCTCTCCTCAGTTGCCATTCTCAGTGATAGATTTGTAGGAGTCTTCCTAGGGACCCCTGCTGAAATGAAAGGTGGGAGGATAGGGAATTTTAGAGAAATTTGTGAAGACAGAAAGTCAGCCAGAGGCCAGACCAGATATTCGCTAAAGAAAACGGGCTTTAGAGAAGATAAGATTAGTTACAGGAACAGATTTTAACCTTTGAAACAAATGCTGTTAAGTGTCAGATCAATTAAGAAATAAAAAATAAGAGTTTTCTGAACTGTGTGCCAGTTTCAGACATTTGGTGGTTCTTGAGATCAGGGAATTCAACCCTAAACAGAAAGACAATTCAGCCTTGCTGTTACTGTTGCTCAGATTATAAAGTGATTCTTGGTGATGGACCAGTCCAAGGACAGTTGCAACATGAAGGTGAAAGAGAGGAAGGAGGATACTGCACAGCTGGGCTGAGAGGCCTCAGTCCATCATATAACCTGTGATATATACCCTTTACTAAGAGCAGTGAATGAAGGGCTGCAGTCCATTTAATTCTATCACCAGACTTTGAACTTCTCTCCACTCCCAATAAGTTTGTCCTGGGGTTAGGTTCTGGGGCAAGTTAACAAAATAGGGACAATATAAATGTCAGTAAAGCTGTTGGAAGGAAGAATTCTCCAGTGTATACTCTGCATTTGTTGTTAGAAAGGAGGAGGACATTTATAAAAATAATGAAACAAGTTTTGTTCCTGTACTACTGAGAGAAAAAGAAAAAAATAACATTTTTAAGAAAAAATAGCTTAAGTTAATTATGATGACATACTTCAGGCATGAAAAATTGCAAAAATATCCAGAGGAATGTCAGACTAGAGGATAAATCTTAGAAGAGTGAAAAAATCTGACTGGAGAAAACTGTTGCATCACTGTTTAGGAAGGATGAATGTATTGGATTTAGTAAACTGTAGGGTGGGTAACTGGATACAGAGCAATTAAGTCATGGTGATATGGCATGAACTCAATGAAGAATTAAAATAATGATAATATATACACTATCAATCAGAATCACTTAATGGAGATAAATGTCGTCAAATAAACAGATTTTTTTGATCAAGTTTATGATTTCATTGACAAAGATTTCTGTAAGATCTTACATTTCATTAAGATTTAAAAATACTACAGGTAGTGAATTCATTAAAACCTTTCTATGTGGTACTTTTTAAAAAGGAAATTAATGAAAAATTAATTTAAATGTTATGTTTTGTTTCTGTTTTTGTTTCCTAGTGGCTTCCTTATAGCCTGATTCAACTCATAATCTGTGAACAGCAATGCAGAAAAACAACATAAAATTATCGTTGTTTGAATTTGCAGGCAAAATATATCAGTATGGTTAAAAATGAGAAAGACATATCTGAAGAACAACCTGGGTATTACAGTAGACTGGACTTGAGTAAGATTTATTTTAACATTTGTAATGGCAGTATTACATACCTAGCAACCAAGATTGTGAGTCACAATTTCTCGGTGCAGGAGAAATGCATTTTGAAAAGTATCTTTCTTAAAGATCTGAAAATTGCCAGGGATTCATAAGATCTGGCAAAACGTATGATCAGTAAGCTAAGAGAGCAAATATAGTCCTCAGATCTGTGGCCAGAAAGAGTAAGAAGTTGATAATTAACCAATGTAATAATTTATTTAAGGATCTCATGAATTCTCCAGCCCTTGGTGTTTAACACAAAAAGATTTGAAAGATATGTTCTGACTTACCAGCAGGCCTAATACAACAGATACTAAGGGTCATAACTGTTCCCAGTACTGCTGAGCTTAAATAACTTCTGAATTGTCAGCTTCATTGAAAGAAAATTTAAAATGTGTGGTTTTTGTTTATGAAACCCATGTAACTATGGGTCAAAAAGGACTGCATATACTGAGAGGCCCAAATTAGACACCGAAGGCACTGAAGTCCTATTAGAATACCTAAATGACAGTTTCAGGTCCAAATACAAAAGTTCTTCTGAACACTCCTGTCTGAAATGTTGTCACTTACGTGTGCTATTTTAGATTTTTCAGTTATTTTCTTTTGATGATAGAAAATTAGGACTTTGTATGCAGCTTTAAGAGGAGAAAAAAAAAAAAAAAGTAGAAAAAAAAAAAGTTGGCCACTACTTTCCCTGTGTTAAAATGATTTCACACTCTGAAAACAGGAAGGTACTACTGTTGGAATCTTGGCTCCATTTGTCTGTGCACTTGCTACATGTGGCTTTTTTCAGTTGGATTGTATGTACCTGGTGGTTTGTCCTTGGCAAACAGCCCAGTTCCCACCCAGCTGCTCACTCAATCCCACTGCTTAGAAGGACGGGGGGGAATAGGATAAGCAAATTCTGAGGTTAAGATAAAAGCAGGGAGATTGCTTACTATTTACTGTCACAGGTAAAACAGACTCAACTTGCAGAAAAGTAATTTAATTAATTGTCAATTAAAAAATATTTGGGTACTGAGAAACAAAAGACAAACATTAAAACATCACCTTGTCTTCCCTACCTCCTGTCAGAAAGGCCACCTCTGCAGTGTCCCCACTACCAAAAGATTGCCATGGACACACAATACAATATAACAGAATATATACTAGTCTAACAAGTGTTCTAATATTTAAGTTGAATATTGCTGTTGCATTTATATTTTCTGTTAGTTTGTAGTAATTACCCTGGATAATTTTCAGTAGGAATAGAGAACACCTTTTAACCATGATTCTACCTGCAAAATTTGTTTGGATTGTTCATTTGAGCTTTCACAATGCAATGAGAGATCACACTTTTATTTCACTTTTCTCACAATGACAGCATTTGTAATAAAAACAATAAGACAAATAAAACTCAATCTTGGTTCTAGATATCATTTTATTTAAACTGCTAAATTGTTGCTCAATATATCAAAATGAATTTTGTAGAGCATAGTACTAGATACTTGGCTGGACCTTCCTGTCAGCAATCCATTAGCTGTAATGAATCTAGTAAGAAACTAATGTACTATCCATATTGGAAATGTGTGGAGACTAGAATATCTGCAGTATAAAAGCTTTTCAGGAATTTTAAATTTTGCCTGCCAGCAGGAGTGATTTCACAAAAAAGAAAAAGATGGTAGAGCACAGAGGGGAACTTTGGGTCATTCAGATGTCTTGTTTCAGAAAATTAGATGGATTTGTTTTGATTTCAATGTTTGAATCTTTGTTATATTAGAGCACTTGTTATTCTGTTATGATTATAATATGACAAATTATTTCTAATTGGAAAATCATTTTCCATGAAAAACTGAAATGTTTAAAATAATGTTAAAAACAGCCATTTCAAAATTGTTAGAAAATTTCCCTACATTTGCAAAAGAAATCCTAGAAATATAAATCCCATGTAACAAAGCATTTTTTGTTTTGATAGGAATATTTTCCAGTGAATTGTAAATCCAACAAATTTTCTCTGAACACTTCTAGTCTTTTTCTCATAAATTTCCATGCTTTATTATCAGTTGTCAGTTTGATTAATTTGGGACACAAGGAACTAAGCTTAAAAAAAAAAAAAAAAAAAAAAAAAAAAAAAAAAAAGTAGGTTTTAATATTAGTCCTAAACACAGAAGCAAACAAAATACATTCATTATTTCCAAATTAAAGGTTTTTAGTTCTGTTTGTTTTGAATTGGAAGACATTTAGCCATTTCAGGATAAATTAGCTAGTTAAATGAACTTAAAGCCATGCATTGACAAAATGACTTTGTTTTACACTTAGTTTTATATCCATGCAGATCAAGTGTGGAAACAGGTAGGAAGATGCTAACAGCCTGAAATGTTTTCAGTGAGAGGAATAATGAATTCATTCTCACAAATAAAAATAAATCAAGTTTAAACTGTGAAGTTGGAGTCTATCCTGAGAAAAAGAACAATAAACTAAAAAAATAAAAAGATTGTTCTCCATTGCTGTGAGTGAATTACACACATTACTCCAAAGAGATTTAGCTATAATCCACTTGTTTTGCACTTGCATGCCTAAATTTTATGCATCATACATACAAAGATGGATAAAATAATATTTCTGAGTTACAAATATGCATATGCAAAACCAAGTACTGTAAGATTGAATCCTTTCCATATATTCTGTAACAGGGAAATAAAAAGATGACAGTGAGCATCAAATTAACTTATTTTACTAGCTTCTCCCTCAAACACATTTTAAAATGTGCAAAACAATGTAATTTGTTGTGGCATGTTACTCCCTGTGTTACTATTAAGCTATCCAGGTGATGCTCTCTTGGGAATCCACTCCGAACAGAGGCCTAATTCAAGACTGGATCACAACATCTGCACTAGATAGAATTTGTCATCTTCTGTCTTCAATCTCATTGGCTGTTGCTTAGCAACTGGTCAATCTCGCAGAGTATTTGCCATGACAAATTAGTAGCGTTGTTACCATGACAACCAGCTTTGTTACTTAATTAAATTGATTTGAATCAGAATTGGCTTTCAGGGAAACAAGTGTGTTGTGTGAAGTAGTAAACACAGGCTTGCAGCTAACCATTCATGCTTTGATGTAGTAGTCCCTAAAATCAACACCGTCAGGACGAAATCCACAATCAAGTCCTGAAATCACTGAAGGCAGATTTGCTCAAGATTTCCATTTCCTTTTCCAGATTTTGAGAGTACTCAGAACATATTTAGCAATGGATGAGTATATATATATATATAATAATAGAAATAAATACATACATACAAAAATAATAATTCTAAAAGACATCTCAGAAAAACAACAACAAATTCTCAGGTTGTTCCACTTTCAAGATTAATACTTTGGTAGTATTCATAGGGAATGTACTGCTCTTCACTAACTGATTGTGGAACCATGTTACAATATCATTGGAGAATGCAGTTTCAGAGAAAAAGGAAGAGAAATTGGATTATGTGGGAGATATGGATTATGAGAGATAGGAATGGAATTTTTTGACATTCTTCATTTTTCTGCCCAAGTGTCATTTTGACTACTACCTTGGGTGTGTCTTACCATAATATATAGCTATGCCTGGTTGCAGAAGTGAGGGAAATCCCATCTTCTGATACTTTTGGGCCCAGGCATCAGAGAATTAAAATATGGCAAGCTAGAAATTCAAATTTCACACTACTGGTAAATTTCTTTTTACAGAAACACCTACACACTTTTTAATTATGTTTTCTACCCTTCTTATCCTGTTTGCAGACTGACAGAGACACCAGATTAACATATTTATATCTTACATATATTTAATGAATGAAATCTACACATTAAGTAGGAATACAGCTACGGCAGATATGCAATCTCACCATTTTCCAGTTTATCTCTGTTTTACCATGGGTTGTGTATGGGTGGCTGCTGTTGCTGTCCTTCCCGATCTTCTTGTAAATTTAACAGCACAACTCAAGTTGTATTTTCCTTATAAAATATTAAATGTATTGCTTGGAATGATTTGAGGTTTCTCATTATGTGTGACTGATTTAAAGCTTGAATGTGCTGTTTTGCATGGATGTTCCAAAGCTTAAGCCTATGTAAACAATAAATGGGAAACATCAACCAAGTGGTGACTCACATGGGAAACTGCAAAATGTTGACAAATTCTAAATTACAAGGTGCTGTGTGGCCTTGCTACATTGCTTGTGTGCTATCTGTAATTCACACTGCTATCGTTAGAATATGCAGACAGCCCACTGAATCTCTCTGAAGTAGATTTTTATTTCTTTAGACTTTATTAGCAGAGTCTCATTTTTTAATGCACTTGTTTTGAAAGTTTGTCTTTGTTCAGAAGCTTCTGGAAAAATAAATCATTTAAAGGAAAGAGGAAACATTTGCATACGTACCGCTAGCAAAAACAGCTAAGATGATCTGGCACACCTCTGAATGAATTCATACAATGCACTTTTCTCCTTAAATCTTTTTTATTATTATTATTATTTATTTATTTATTTATTTATTTTACGGAACTTCATAATTGTGAAACATGATTTGCAGCAATGTAAAGGAAAGTTTCAAATACTTTCATATCTTCTCCCTGGTAAATATTACACATTATATGTTTTACCCTGGTACAATGATTTCATCTTCAAAAATCCAGTACAAATGTCATATTGTCCTTCTCTTTGTTACAGCAGAATTAATAATAGGAACTGACATCTTTATTATCCAGAGAGGGAAACTGTAAAGGGAAAATTAAGTCATTGTCACAAGTTCAGAACTCACAATCATTGTTCAGGTGTCTCCTATGCACATCAACCTTAGGTTTCTAGTTCAGTTAAAATCTCCATACAGTAAGCTATTTCCAAAAGTTGATTTTCAAGGATTTTTTTCATTAAAAACTCCTTTATATTTTTGTATCACTAGAGGATAAAAATAGACATTTAGGAGAAAAGGGCAGCACTGATTAGTGTTTGCCTTTTGATATATCTCTTTTACTTTTCTAAGTCTGACTGCTGAAACAATAATCATTGTAAATATTTTTTCTGAAGAATAGCACCAATGTTAGTAATTAATTTAGAAAAGTCTACAGAATTAAAATGGAGAGGAAGTGTGGAGTAAAAGTATATTCAAGGGATACATGCAAGTCTGAAACAGTGTAGTTGTACAGGTAAATGGGAAAAGCTGGTAAGCTATGCCAAAAAAAAAGTCAGAAACAGACCAATTTGGAAAAACAAGAAGAGATTATCATTTTTGCCACATCAGTGTAGCAAGCAGACTGGTTACGCCTCACCTGTTCCATGGTTTGCTACTTATTTATACAGTCATCAGTAGCAACCTGTATCATCCAACAAATGTATAGCTTTGATAAGATAGTAATTTCTCTCCAGATGAAAGGAGAAAAATTTTTAGCTATTCAAAAAAGAAAAAGACATCCATAGTGTAAATACTCTGACTCCTTCCTAGGTGCATTTGGCCTTCAGAGGTCATGAACTATAGAAAATATCAGGGGATTAGCAAGCAGAAAAAGTTAGTAACTGAGGAACCTGTATATACACCATTCACTGCAGCGTGAGGCTGTGACATGCTGGTACAGAGTGGAGAATTATGCTGGGTTTAGACATACATTTTTAATACTGAATCTTCTACAATATAAATACAGGGGTATATACAGCATGCTTGATACATTCAGTGATAGTGTGGTCCCAGAAACAGGGCTTCCAGCAGAAAAGCATCTGGCTACATGGCTGGAACTGAATCCTTTACTTTGGTGGCCGGTTAAACAACATAAAGGGTTAGGTCAGCCCAAGTGTGACTCTTACCAGTAAAATATTTGTCCACCCAGACTGTTTAAATAATACTACTTACCTTCAGGCAAAATGGGGAGGTACTTACCAGACTCTGTCCATTACTATTTTAGAAGCTTTGTTAAATTGTCAATACAAATATTTTAACTTGACTTAGCCACAGCTAACGGATGTCACAGTTCTATAATGTTTTACTCTTTGTTCAGATATTTCACCGTTAAGTCAAAGCAAGAATTTATACATATGGCACGTTGTTTTCAGTAGTGTGTCATCACTTATTACTGTTCTCTGTTCCTCCAAAGAAATACAAAATAGGGGCTTATTTTCCTCTTCAAGGTTAATGAGTGTTATTACACTGAAGATGAATGCCTTAAGATCCTTCTATGTTGATTAACTTCATATTCCAAGAAAGAAACTTCCTTTTGGAAGTGTTTTAATATTCTTCTGTAGCTGACCGTCCTCTTCTAATTCACTTTAGGAGATGATAGCTTACTGATACCCATGCCTTAAGATTAAAGGTACAATTGGGCTACTGAAAGCCTGTCCCTTCTTTTCTTCATGAGCAATGACACATCTGAACCACACGAACATCAATAGATGCAGCAGGACTAATTCTGATTTTTCTTAAAGCTAGGTAGCTCTGGTATAATTTCAGAGAATTAATGTTACAATGTATCAAGATTCTTATCATGAACTCTACTGTACTAG